>NW_017805281.1:2137699-2185291 GCF_001891065.2 Hippocampus comes | reverse complement strand
CCCCGCCCCGTTCTGACATACATCACCACCAGAGCCCCTCCCCCTCCTCCCACATCTTCCAAGAACACTTTCTTTCCTCCTCTCCTCTCTTCGCCTCTTCTCTTCTCCCTCCCTCCCAACCTCGCTGCGCTCCGCGTGCGCTCAACTGCACCAATTTCAGATGTATCCCCGTCGGGCAGCGTGAAGTGCGTTTCCCGAAAGAATAAAAGTTCAAATGAAGGAAGAAAAGTTGAACTAGGCTAGAACGGGCGGCTACAGAAAGGAATACAGTGCGCTGAAAAAGAATGGGCTCCCTGCTGAGCGGCGCCGCGTCCCCACTCCTGACATCACTGCTGGCCTTCATTTTCTGGGGATTTTCTTGCGTCTGGACTGAGGACTTGAGGGAGCGAGACTCGTTGTGCAATGCGGACGGCTGCCTGGTGCTCTACTTCCAGCGAAAGACCTTCTTGGACTCATGGAGGGCCTGCAAGGAGAAGGGCGGCGACCTGGCCACCCTAAAACGCCAGGTGGACGCCGCCGCCGTCCACGCTCTCTTCACCACGGTGGACTTGCGCCACTCGCGCACCAAAGTCCAAGTCTGGATCGGGCTGCAGCGCCAACCCCGCCAGTGCACCGCCTCGCGACCCCTTCGGGGTTTCTCGTGGACGACGGGTGACCAGGACACAGAATATACAAACTGGCAGAGAGAGTACTCGCACGCCATGTGCTCGGTGCCCCGCTGCGTGGTTATGGGGTACAACACTCAGGATCCGAGCGAAAACTTGAAATGGCTGGATGGCTCCTGCTCCGTCCCTGTGGATGGTTATCTGTGCCACTATGCCTACAAAGGAATGTGCCCCGCCTTGTGGAGCGAGGGCTCCGGCAACGCCTTTTATGCCACGCCGTTTGGCCTTCTCAGCACCCTCCTGACCCACGTACCCTTGGGATCTGTGGCGACCGTGCCTTGCGAGACGGAACAGCAGTCGGTACTGTGCCTTTTGAGGGAAGACGGTTCAGCGGGGTGGTCCAGGGATTCCCCTCTCTGCTCCGATCCCCCCGCGTCGCACGACTGGTGCCAGGAGAATAACGGCGGCTGCGAGCATTTCTGCAGGCAAGCCGGCGCGCACCCGTACTGCGAGTGCGCCGAAGGCTACCAGCTCGGAGACGATGGGCAAAGCTGCGTACTTTCCGACGCTTGCCAAGAGGCCAACTGCCAGGTTGAGTGTGTGCCTCTATCGGAGGGCTACCGTTGCGCCTGCCCTGACGGTTACATGCTGGCTCCGGATGAACACGGCTGTCTGGACGTGGACGAGTGCCTCCAGAGTCCCTGCGAGCACAGTTGCGTCAACTCTCCCGGGAGCTTTGAATGTCGCTGTCAGGAGGGTTACCTCCTCAACGATGAGGGGATCTGCGAGGATCTGGACGAATGTCAAAGTCATCCGTGCGAACACTCCTGCGAGAACACGGAGGGCTCCTTCCTTTGCCACTGCCATTACGGGTTCTCGCCGCAGCCCGAGGACCGCAGTCGGTGCCAAGACACGGACGAGTGCCAGATACCAGGAACCTGCGAGCACATGTGTTTCAACTACGAGGGCGGCTTCGAGTGCTATTGTAAGGAAGGCTACCAACTCGTCATGTCTGACTCGTCTTCGTGTCAGAAGATTGGTGACCAATCCGCCGTCACGCCGCCGTTTCCGTGGGTCACACCACAGCCCGGACCCGAATGGGATCCTATGGACTACAATTGGCCCCCACAGCCAGGGCAAACCGTTTGGGAACCAGAGGGGGATCAGACGCTTGACTGGTTGACTGACCCTCCCAAAGTTTGGGGATCTGATGTCATATGGGTGACCAGCGCGCCTCAGGAGGACTTTGTTCATCCAGCGCCAGAGACTGTGACCGAGGCGGTCAATGTTGATGGCCGCGCTGACCTTTTGCCAACTGCTATCACGACCACACCTGCCCTGACGCACCCGCCCACCGTCTCCAGCACCTCTCTTTACTTGTATGAAGATGAGGATGAGGAAGAAGAGCAGGAGACCACTCCTTTCCCCTTTTCTTCTACCTCTACCCTCTCAGAGGGAGCTGGGAATTGGTGGGCGGGGTTCTCAACGGTGCTCCAGAACCAAGGAAATCCAGAGGATAAAGTCACAGTGTCTGACATGCTGACTGATTCCGCTTACCGCAATCCGTCAGAGAAAGAAAAACAATCCCCAGAGGAAGAAAAGAAAGAGAAGGACGCGAACGATGCGGCGACCACCACCGAAGATGCGCCCGCTTGGATCATTCCCACTCAGCCGCCCACGATCAACCACTCGGATTCTGTTCAGGAGGGCAGGGGGCCGAGTCAGAGTAGCACCTGGCTCCTGGTGGGCCTCTTGGTGCCCATCTGTATCTTTGTCGTGTTAATGGTCGTTCTGGGGATCATCTACTGCACCCGCTGCGCGGTACGGCCTCGGAGCAAGACCGGCACCGACTGCTACCACTGGATCTCTGGCGCTCATGATAAACAGGGGGCGGCCGGCCCTTCGTCAGGGGTCAAGAGTCATGTCTAATTAGAGCGCAGCCAAGTTGGCTTGACCTAAAAAAAAAAAAAAAAAACACTCAACGTGAAAACGCACGCTGATTGGAATAAGTCGACTCATGGTGTCAGCCTCCTGTCGTTAAATATCGCGCGATCATATCCGTTGATGTAGCAGGTGAGAGACACTGAAAACGTTTTCTTTTTGTGTCGTTGCTTCGCTTGTATGTTGCAAACACTGACCACTTGATTCCCCCCACCCCCGCCCTCCCAATTTCTCAACTGAAGAGAACTGTCAACTCCATGAATGATTGATGACATCGAGGTACGGTTTGCTCGCAAGTGCAGTAAACGGGGAATTGTTGTCATGAGCAGTTCTTTGGTTTGGAGCCAAAAGTTCCATCGGTTGTGGATTATTTTATCCTCGACAAGACCGGCCACAAAAGTGGCATGAAATGCAAAGGAATGTATAGAATGTTAATTTTACCAGCAATTTTTCTTTCTTTTGTGATTTGCCTTAAAAAAAAAAAAAAAAAGTTTTGTGGCGCAGATGTCTGAAGGGTGTTTCTTTATTTTAACCTTGACTTGGGCAGTCAGTCCCAGAGTCATCCTAAATTCATCAAGACCCGCCCCTCCTCTCCACCTCCATCTCATTGAGCCTGGAATGTTTTCCGACCACGTTGAATCACATCCAGCTGTTTGAAACGGAAGACAATCAACAAAGGCTCTCACAACAAAACACGTACAAACAAATGCGTTGAAATTTGCAACAAACTTTTTTTTTCCCCCCCGAGGACTCCAGGAATGGTTTCACTTTTTCACGTTGACAAATAACGTTGTGATCGCTTACTGTGAACGGGAAAAAAAAAAGAAATAAAAATGTCCTTTTGATTTTATTTCCCCCGCCATAAAGGCTATGTGCGTGCGTGACTGTTTGATATTGTCATTAAACAAGTCGAACTTTTATATCTTCAGCCATAAAAACGATGCCCGTCTGTGAACAATTGTTGTCGACTTTGAACAAGTTCAACTTTTACACGCTCAGTAAAAGCCACAGCGCGGACGACTTTGACGAATGTGTGACATTGTTGGTGACGACATTGCTGCTGCAAATTCCACAGATGCCTTTTAACTTTTGCGGGGTTGCTCTTAGTTTTGTATTGGGCTAATGAAAAACAGCGTTTGGCCTTTTGAACAGCGACGCAATGGAGGCGGAGCTTGCTGGCTATCGGGGCGGTCATCTGATCTTGTCACTTTTAAATTGAAGGATTTATTTCAATGTCATATTATGATACACGACTTAAATGCGCTTTAAAATGAATGTCCTGTCCTTGTGAGGAAGTCCAGCAGAACTTGGACTAATACCTAAAATGATTTGGATGTACTGAAAGTGAAGTGGTCTTTTCAACTTGAAATCTTTCATGTACATTTCTTAGGCTTTATACGCACATTCGGCGGCACTGTTAGCCGGCTATCGTCATGCGTTCATATTTTGAAGGGAACTTGAGGACCGACCGGGTTAAAGACCTTTGGAGCTGTTTGAACATCACATTGTGAGGTACTCTTGCGAAAGGCGACCGAAGAGCAGGCGTGTGGAGGGCATTGTTGTTCCGAATTATGTGTGATTCCATTCAAGAACGAAGAGGTATTGTCAGACAGCAGCGCTGATAGAAAACACATGCGAGATGTTTACGTCCACGGCCATCCTCCAAGCCTTTCGTGACCCCTCGCTGTGTTCCCAGCAATGGTGATAAAACAGATGTGTGTATGTGTGTGTGCGCACCTCTTGTCTGTGCGTGAAGGGGGGGCTTGTTGAAAGAAACGGGGTCATTGCTTCATCAAGTCCATCTAATTTCTCTCTTCCTGGCGAGGATTGACAAAAAATGCAAGAAGTATCTCAGAGCAAAAGATGGTTGTAATCGTTGACATTCGATGCACTGCACTGACGTGAATGTAATCTAAATTCAAATCATTTGGACCTGAAAGCTTGTTCACTTGTTAATTTTGTGTGTATGCGTGTGTGTGTGTGTGTGTGTGTGTGTGTGTGTGCGTGCGTGCGTGCGTGCGTGCGTGCGTGTGTGCGCGTGTGTGTGTGTGTGTGTGTGCGTGTGTGTGTGTGAGAGAGAGAGAAAGAGAGAGACTCATTTGCAAATGAAAAGTGCTTTTACGGCCTTGTGGTTTTATTTAAATAATAAAGCTGCCACAGCAATTACGGAAACATTATATATACATGAACCACGGCTGTACTTGCCAATGTAAACATGTTCACCAATGTAATCATGTAAACAAAGTGTGCATTTAGCCTTCTGTACATTCAAGCAAGCATTTGAAGACCGGAACAAAATATATAGTAAATCTACTTTATATGTTACAAACACACACTCGTGCATATCTATCTATCTATCTATCTATCTATCTATCTATCTATCTATCTATCTATCTATCTATCTATCTATCTATCTATCTATCTATCTATCTATCTATCTGTCTGTCTGTCTGTCTGTCTGTCTGTCTGTCTGTCTATCTACAGTGTATCGCTATTCCAGCTAGCTAGCTAGCTATTCCGGTTATCTATTCTAGCTAGCTAGCTACCTGCCTATTCTAGCTTGCTCGCTATCTATTCTAGCTAGCTAGCTATCTAGTGATCTATCTATCTCATCTCTATGTGAATTGAAATGCCATTAATCTATTCAAGCCACCCAAAATACATTTTTTTCGTTGGTTTATAACGAAGAAAATACATGAAAACAGAATAAAAGAGAATTTTAAGAAAGAACCTGCTCTTCTAAAGGCTAATTACTTCACATTCGGTAGGACTTGTGTTAGATGTGTGCCTTTGAGGGCTATGGCCTCGTGTGTGAGGTCAGGACCTGGAGTCAGGGTTAGTCTGGAAGAAGCATCTGGGAGTGAGTTGTTGGCCTTCCAACAGCTCCTTGCTGGTGCTCTCGTTTCATATCGGTGTTTTGACCATCTCGTTCAGTGAACGTCTGAAAGTGCGTTGGTGACTACAGCTTGTCCACATCACAGTACAGTACCTTAATTGCTCCATCCCCCCCCCCCCACCCCCCCGTTTCACTCAATTGGCCACATATCTGAGGCCAGCTGGTACTTGCAACATAAAGCAAAATAAATAAATCAGTGGAGAGATGGCGCCTCAATCAAAAAAGCCGTAACTTGGAGAACTGCTAAGTCTTGGTGCTACTGTCTTTCCAGTACAGTGAAAACACACAGACAGTTTTTGATCTCGACATTCACTGAAATATCAAGCTCTTGGATGAACAATTCTTGGATGCTCTCCCCGCTCATCTAACCCACAGAGTTTGGTTCGTTTATTTTGGGCCCGAACACTGCGAACTTTCTTTTGGGAAATGTCTTCAGACGGCGGTGGTGCGTGAGGTATATGTTCCGTTGTGAAACACCGCATCAGAGGCAGTGAAATTTTTGTGGAAATCCAGCTGGGCGCACGTGCCTTGTCCCCTGGCCGCCACAGCACAGTAGTCCACCTGCTCAGCATCCACGCCGGACTCCAGCCAGCGAAAACACACGATGCGCTGGAAGGAGCGGCGGAAGTGATCCGACACGAAGCCGTAGAGGATGGGATTGGCGCTGCTGTTCGCGTAGCTGAGGATGACAAAAAGCTGGGTGACCATGGGGTGCGGCGGCCGGTGGAAGACACTGACCAGCTGGACGACGTAAAAGGGCATCCAGCAGAGGATGAACACGGCCACCACCAGCAGCACCATGCGGGTGATCTTCTTCTCGGAATTCCGCCGTTGAAGCCACCCAGCTTTTAGCCCCACCGCTCGCATCCTGGCCACCATGAGGCAATAGCACAAACATATGGCCCCCACGGGAAGAAGGAAGCCCAAAAGAAAGGTATAGACCACAAAGGCTTCGGACCAGGATTCCTCCGGCCACAGGAAGTTACAGTCCACGGCGCCGTCCTCGGCCGGGACG
Organism: Hippocampus comes; assembly: GCF_001891065.2. NCBI lineage: Eukaryota > Metazoa > Chordata > Actinopteri > Syngnathiformes > Syngnathidae > Hippocampus > Hippocampus comes. The sequence continues at coordinate 2,178,834 of NW_017805281.1, read as the reverse complement.
GTGTCCGCAAAGATGATGATGGGCAGGATGACCACCAACGACAGCCCCCAGATGCAAACGTTGACCATTTTGGCCACGGTGGGTCGGCGGTAGCGCGCCGCCTTGATGGGGTGAACCACGGCCACGTAGCGGTCCACGCTCAACACGGTAAGACAGAAGATGGACGTGAACATGTTGATGCCGTCCACGCTCAGCACCAGCCGGCACATGAACGAGCCGAAGGGCCAGTGACGCACGGCGGCCGACGTGGCGAAAAAGGGCACGCTCAGCATGAACAGCTCGTCGGCGATGGCCAAGTTGAGGATGTAAATGTTCGTAGCCGTCTTCATTTTGGCGTACTTGAGAATGACATAAATGACCATGGCGTTGCCCGTGAGGCCCACGCAGCAGACCAGAGCGTAGATGGACGGGATGATGATTTTACTGCCATCGGGATCCGTGTAGTAGTCCTCATAGTCGGCACTCGCGTTTGATGCCAGGCTCGTCGGCTCGGCCGTAAAGCTCTCGTTCGAATCCATGATCACGAGCTACACTCTGCTTGATCCGAAGCGTTACGGCGGCTCAAATGCTGTCGCTGCTCGTGCTCCTGAATAGACAATAAAAGGGAGGTTATCAATCATTCGTCTGCTGATGGCCTCGTAGCTTTGTCTTCCGCGTGTGCCAAATCTGCCAAATTTACAGAGTCGGGCGGCGTAGCTTCGACTCGACACACTGCTGCAAATCAGTTTGGGGTTTTTTTCTGCGAGCTCCAAGACACCCTTCAAGTTCCCTCAACCTGCTTTAACGTGTCCACCGACCCGCTTTTGAAGTTGCATTAGCGACCTGCGCCGAATGGAATATGCAAAGAGCGACGAGGGGGCTGCGGGGGCGAGAGAGCGAGAGCTGCTTTAATGCTGGCCTCAATTATCTTTTTTTCTACAGAATTACGGTAGTAGCCAGGACAACACATCCAGGAATAAAATCAGGTTGGGGGGAGTGGGGGAGAAATCATCATCTTGTCAATGCATCCTCAATTAAATCCAGGGCGTTGATGTGAGATTAACTCCTTCGCACCAGTTCCTCTCCTGGAGCTAAACGCCGTGCACTTGTGCACCTCCGACAACAACAATTATCCACACCCATTGAACGTGATGTCAATTTGGAGAGTCAATTTGTGCGCGACACAGGGAAAATAATGATCCGGCGCAATGCGAGTGTAATCCGTCCCTCATCTTGCATCAATGAAGACAAACATGCCCTGAAGCGAAAGCGACCGCCGGGATGACGCCGGGTCACAATTTTAACCTTGTGAGTCCGTTATGAGGAGACGTCATTGCCCGCTCAATTCAAGTCAGCCGCTCACGTAAATATGAAGTCAGCTTCCAAATAAGCATCTGAACCCGTCAACAAGACGCATTCAGCTCATGAAGTGGATCTGGAAATATGCGGTCCCTCTGTCCGACCTCACCTGTCCTATCTTACCTGTCCTAGCCCACCTGTCTTACTGGCTACCCTTGCGTCCCTACATCCGATCCACCTGTTCAACCTTCTTCCCTTCTCATCATGCGCTACCTTCCTACCGCATTTGCCCGATCTTACATTCCTATTGCACATTTCTCAGCCCACTTGTGCTTCCCTACCGACCAGTCTGGATGCAACGGTTTCTCTCATGCCTTTCGGATTCAGCGCGTCTTCACTGAGTTTGCAACCATCGTTGTCCGCTACGCGCTATTTCCTCACCTTCCAGCTCCTCTGGTCACTGCGATGCTTCCAGCGACCGGTCCACGAGTTGCATGCATCCTGTGCCGGTCTAGTACGTCCTCTTGAGTGTGCCAGCATCCGACTGCTGTGTGAGCAGCTTCATGCCACCTCTCGTCTCTCCTCCTCGATCCTCCCTCTCTTGTTTATTTAGCATGCAGTCTCAGTCTCCCATCCCTTCTTGCCGTCTTTTCGCCAAGCTCCATATATTTTAGTGTTTCAGGTCTCCACGTCTGCCTGCTGCATGAAAATGTGCGTCTTTAGCTCACGGTTGTGCGTACATGCGAAATAATCTTGAAAGAGGATTGAGGGGCCCGTTTTGCAGAGAGGAGAGCTTCATTTACCATTCGAGAAGACATTTGATTTACATTAAAGGGGAAGTCTAGTCAAAAATGGGTTTGACATGAATTTGTTGTTTGCGCAACGGAGAATTCTGATTAATATGACGTTTGTGGAAGATGATTTCAGCAGAAGAATCCATCTGTTTTTACCCAACTCAGGGGACGGCCGGTTCGCCACTTGCTGTCGCCTGAAAATGACATCACAGTTGCTCTGGTAACAGCCGCCACAGCTCACCTGTTTTCTAGGTTTGGTCATGTGATGTTTGCATGACTTTTTTTTCCCAGCAGATCCAAAATCCGCCTGATTCTTGGCATCCCTGTGGTGATCTGGTTCTTTATTTTATTTGAATGCAGAAACAATACAATACAGCCAGATTTATATAGCGCTTACACAACAGTTGCAGTTGTACCAAAACGCTTTACAAAACAGTTAAACCCTCACAGTCACGGTGCTGTGGTGCGTTTTTTTTTTTGGGGGGGGGGTGAACTTGACACATTTGCTGATGGGGACGTGTTGTCCATGGTTTGCATTTCAATGTCATGTTGCATGGCTTTGCGCTTGAGTTGCAGTGAGGTGGGATGAAGGTGTCAATGTCAGCTCCACGTCCTCCACGTTTTGTCTTATCCTTCCTCTTGTGTGCAAAACGACCATGCAGTGACTCTGGATTAGTCACATTGTGTTCCAATGTGTCATGGTTGACGGTGATGAATGCATGCTTGAATCTTTTGACACGCTGCAGCTCAAAGTCGGGCAAAGAACCATTCATCCATCAGCTTCATTTCATGTGTGCCAATGTTTCGGCCAGTTGTTCTTGACTAGATGTTGTGCAAGGGTGCAGCGCCTCCTACAGTTAGCAGTTAGCACAACAGCTAACTGTTAATGCTTGGTTGAGGTGTCAAAATCATTTTCGTGCAGGCCATATTGAAGTTTTGGGCTGTCCTGATGGCAAATCGTGTGTGTGTGTGTGTGTGTGTGTGTGTGTGTGTGTGTGTGTGTGTGTGTGTGTGTGTGTGTATAATGTATTACCTTTTCATAACGCAAATACATAATTGTTGTATATATTTACAAAGTAATGGAAGGGACAGGATTTGGTGTCGAAATCTAGCGGTCAATTTTTTTTTTTTTTCTCAAAAATATGCTATACTTTGCTATGTTGTTTTTTGTTATTACATGATAAGATTTTTTTTTAGGTATTTCATATAACAATATAATAATTATTATTATTGACATGTGGGTGTCATGCATCGTGTTTTTCAATGTATCACCTTAAAACGTGAAAAAATATTTTTTTATACCATCGTCACATGTGTGACGTAACAAAACAAACCACATGAAAATCGTTGAAGAATCCGGCGTGTTACATTTTTTGGAGTGTGTCCAAAGTGTTGACAACAAAAGCGTAAGTGATCTGGAACAACCATATCGATAAGAGTTTAACTAATGTAATCAACAGTTAAATGTGAAAATGGAATAGAATCAGTTGTCGTTACGAGAATGTAATTCAGTTAAAAACATGAAGGCAAAGAAATACCCATTGACTGTTTGATAGGTTATTTTTATTAAAAAAAATACCCATTGACTGTTTGATAGGTTATTTTTATTTTCAAAAAAAAAGTGGGATTGTCAGTGGTTAAATTTGACTTCAAGAGTTTTGAAACATCAAACTACATAGCGTGTAACAGCACATGATGCAGGTTAAACACGACTTGCCATTTGTACACATAGCTTGAGCGAGCGGTGACAGAGGTCCAACTTGCAGAACTTCATCCGAAAGCGTGGCATTATTGCACGAGCGGACCACGAGGATCCCGCCAAGTCCGTCTGTTGTCGACGGGCGGACTTGACAGAAAGTCAACTCCCACGCGGTCTGCTGACTTGGGTCACTGCGCGGGCGTACACCGGTGACTCTTGTAGGTGCCCAGGTGGCGAAAGCTGCGTCCGCACTGTTGGCAACAGTACGGCGTGGCCCCGCTGTGGATCCTCTGGTGGGTGTACAGGTTGCCCAGCTCCTTGAAGCGCCGGCCGCATTGCGGACATGCGTACGGGCTCTCGCCGGTGTGCACCCGTTGATGTCTCTTCAGGCCGGAGAGGACCGAGAAGCCTTTGCCACACTGGAGGCACGGAAAGGGGCTCTGGGCGCCGCTGTGCACCAGCCTGTGGCTCTTGAGGCGGGCGGCATGGCGGAAGCGCTCCCCGCAGTCCGGACACACAAAAGGCTTCTCCCCGGTGTGGATGCGCTGGTGTTGCCGCAGGTTGCCCAGGTAGTTAAAATGGCGACCGCATTCCCCGCACTCGTATCTACCCTTGAGTTGGACCTCCTTTTTGGCAGGTGCCCCCTCCCCGCTGTTCACCGCTTGTCCTTTGTCCCCCACGGTGGTCTGCGGGGCCTGGAGAGCTTGGGCGCCGGCGGTGTCCGAGTGTATGAGTTTAACGTGTTCCTCCAGGAATGCCGAGTCAGGACAGAAGGTTCCGCACAAAGAGCAGATGAAGGTGTGGTTGGGGAACTGCTGGCCTGGAAATTAAACCAAATTTTAGACTGCATACTTCTTTCGTCTATGAAAGATGACCCGTCACGCACCGGATTCAGGGTGTGGATGTGTGCCGCCCTCACCAGGGGAATCGGGCACCGTGGAGAAATCGGCAGGCTGGACATGTGGGAAGCGGGCCGAAGTCTGTTCCGACGGGCCTTCCTCATCTTCCTCCTCGTTTTCGCACTCTGGCTGCTTCACGACTGCAAAAACAATTCAGTGCTCATTAGTATTACTGAGAAGCCCTGTCCTTGCTGGAGAGAACTAAAACTTATGAGTGAGGTTTAGAATTGCCTACAGATGACACAAGGCAGCAGCAAAGCACTATTTTGTCCAAATGAAACTCCTCAACTGACTTCAACGTAGTTTCTTGGGACTGAAACGCTACAGGTTGCCGCCTAACTAATACTGTTATTGATTAGACCCACCAATATGCTAAGGTGGACTGCATTCTACAACCTGATGCAAGAAGAGTTGAGTTGAAGAGCATTTGAGGTGAATCCATTTTACCCTTCAGATCTGAGGAGTACTCCATGGATGGCACCCATTCGTAGTCGTACAAACGTCGGCTGCTGGACGGCAGCATGTTGAAGATGTCATCTGCGTGTCCAGGAGGCCCGGAGGCGCTCATTCCGCCGTCCGGCCACAGCTGGAGGGGATGCGGATCCTCCTCTTGGCTGCCCTGCTCGCCTCCGTCCATTTCCGTGGCCCCCTTCGAGTTCTTGTCCTTCATCAAGTAGTCACAAATGGCGTCGATGTTCTCTTTCTTCACCCCGGGCAGTAGGGACTTCTTCTCTTTTTTCGGGTCCACGCTGAGCATCTTGGCGCTTCTAAAGGCAGCGGCGGCATCGGCAGCTTCCGCAGCATCAGGATCCTCCGTAGCATCAGGAGGAGCCTCCGCAGCCTCCTTGGCATCCCTGTGAACGTCGCTTAGCTTCGATTTCAACAGAGCAATTTCGTTGGTTTTGTCCCTCAGCTCCATCTTAAGCGCCCGTATCCTGATGCCGAGCATGTGTCGTATCTCGGCCATGGCGGCGTCCAGTGCGGCGCTGATGTTTCTGCCCAGGTGTTCGCTGACCGAGCTGACCGTGCACAGAAGCTCCTCGTCGGGCTCCAGATTGAGGAAATCGCCATCGGCGCGGCACGTCGACCCAGAAGGCTCCATAAATGCGCCTTGTAGTTCGGGGGACAGGTTAGTGCCCGAATAAGTCAAATTTCTCTTGCGACTCATAGGTGATCTGATGAAGACCAGCGTACTAGAAGCTAGCCGGCTAGCTAAGCTAATGTTTTGCTGCTACGCTGGTTGATTTTCCAAGGTGGCTCGTGAAGTCCGCGTGCAATATAAACCGGATGCTGGAGGGATTTTCTTTCAAAACAAAAGACCCTTGTTGAGAAATGCGTGCCAGTGTGTGCCGAATAGAAAACCCCAGCATGTTCATATTATTTTGAAAGCAATAAACGCGATCCTCTCGTTTGCGTAGGTGGCAGGTAAAACACTAAATCTGCCTTGTGAGAGCCAGCAAAAAGTTTTGCGGGTACAGGAGCTCTCATTTGGACCCCAGATAGTCATATTTTGTTTAATTCATAAAAATCCCAGATTCATATTAATGTAGGACTCCTTCAACGGATCTGAAAATTAACAATAGATAAGTATCATCTGTCTGACAATAAAAATAAATAAACGGTCATTTTCATCCGGTTGTATTCATCCGTTTGTCCCGCCCACACGGGGAAAAGCCTCGCGACGCCCCCGGGACAGTTTTGGCGCACTTGCAGGCAAGGTGATAGAGTTAAACAAGCGCGACTTCCAGCAAGCGAAGATGAGGAACACTTCCGGGTTCACATTAATAAATGTAAATTCTACCACGTTATTTAAATTATATTTGATTGGTGTCGATAATTATTTCAACTCTCTTGATTTAATAAAATAAATGGTAATCTGTTTTGAAATGCGAATATGTATTTTTTGATGTGATTATTTTTTTTGTAGTATTAATTTTATGTACTTGGGTTTTATTTTTGTGTGTGTAAAAGATGTTAATTGGTTTGCCTGATCTTTGTATAATACATATTTTGACCACATATTTCGACACTTTTTTTAAAAAAGGGGAAAACTTCCGGGTATGTTTGATTGACTTAACAGTAACAAAAATAAACCAGACTACACTCCAGTATAAAATGAAAAAAGTCAAAGTAAATACTTACACGATTATATAACTGACCAGGTGCATGAAACAAGATGATAAATAGTTTTGAAAGGCAAATATAAAGTTGCATAGTTAGGTTTTAAAGCTGGGGACAAATGTGCAAATGTTTTTTTTCTTGAAAAAAAAAGACATAAACTACATTACGCCAAACATTTAACACTTTTCTGTTATCCTATTAACATAATAGGTACTACAGGCTGTACAAAAAAATAGAAGACAACAATACATAAAAGACATCTCCAGTCAACTTCAAGATCCATGCTGCCCTCTAGCGGCCAAAATAATCAACAATTACGTGCGTGTGTGTGCGTGCGTGCGTGCGTGCGTGCGTGCGTGCGTGCGTGCGTGTGTGTGTGTGTGTGTGTGTGTGAGCCCTCTGTGCCAGACTCCTCCAGCCAGATGATGGCAGCTAATTATTGAACACAATGAAGCCATTTTACTTGAATACAAACTGGCCTCTTTTCCTTTTAGCTCTTTCCACATTCTTTGTCTCTCTCATGTGCGGGTTGCTTTCTTTCTTCTGTGCACTACACTCCTTTCACGCCCCCCCCCCTCCTTGTTAGGATGATTCAAACTCATAGAACAAGCATTTATTTCCACACAAAAATAATCACCTTAAAACAATCTATGTGAATATACTTACTCTTGTAACTCCACATTAATTTACTGTATAGGTGTGTACCATTATCGGTACTAGATTATAAAATTAATTACGTTTTGTAGTTCAATTCAAAAAGTGAAACTCATATTTAAGTTTTAAAACATGTATAATCACGATTTTTTTAAAAGGTTTATGCAAATTTACCAACTCAAAACAATTTGTAAATTGCATAAAGAATCAATTCTATGTTTGATGCTTGGTCTTGGAGCATTGTTAATACCAATACTGTAATCATATCCTTCTCTCCACCGGGCAGTTCCAACCTGGCTAACACTGCCTGCTGCTGGACCCATCTGACAGCAATTCTTTTGGAAAAGACCCTCAACTCAGAAATACAGGACCATGAGGTACTACATCCAAGCTGTAGCCCACACTCCTTCATCATCGCGTCATGTGTGTGTGCAAGAAGGCAAGATTAGAAGGGTGCTGTGGTTGGGGGGGGCTGTGAAATAAAAAGGGTTTTTCTCCACGATGACCAAGCAAAGCTGAAGTCAGAGAACATAATTCGCTCTGTGGCCACATGAGTGCACTCTATTATATTCTATTCAGCAATAAAGCCACATACAAAACGGGAAAATCATTATTTTTTGTGATGAAGGCCTTACATTTAGTGGCCACAGGGCCACCTTGCTTTGGAATGCACCGCAAATGTGTTTACAACTGTGGCTAGACATTGGAGGAGTCAAAACATTCTACTTTTGAAAGATTTTCATCTGAAAAATAGATATGACTAAGTTGCCAACGACATCAAGTTACCCATTCAGTCAGGCAGGAAAGGGAGGACACAGGAAACAGGGAAGCATCCCACCTCTTTCCTTCCCACTTCCTCCTGCCCTGTCTGCAATCACTTCCTGCCGCTGGCTGGGTGAGTCGCAACCCCAAAAGAGCGAAGATGTGTCTTCAGTTATGACGGCCAATCAGAGCTCCTATTTTTGTACTATTCTAATATAAACACAGTGGCCACGGCGATCTGCTACTTCCTTGCCAATCACGTTTGTGCAGTTGGTTTATGTGCGAGGCACAATTGGCCAACGTGTGCAGGCGAGTCTGTCATTTTTGTTGCAATTGTCCATTTCGGTTGCTCATGGCCGTTTCACCCAATGTGCAGCGGGCATCACTGAGGGCTCATGCTCGGACAAAATATTTTGGTTGGATTTGCTATGAGACGATGCTGACGTAAGCATAGTTTGCCCAGCCAACGAGATACAAAGGGCCACAGTTGAAAATTGAGTTTGGGTCGCAAAAATGAAGTGAGATTCCTCCAAAAACAAAACAAAACAAAACAAAAAGTTCACAGGACAACGTTGACAGCTTCACAATAGCCAGAAAACAGGAAATCCTCCTTGGCTGCGGCGGAGCGATTATTCATCCGTGTGTGTTAGTTCCGCCTGGGTCATCCTCATCCGCCATGTTTGCGTACAGCAGCGTTGTTGATAAGTGTGCACTTCTCACTCACCCCACATGCGCTCACTCATCCGCACTCCTTTTTTTTTTTCAGGGAATCTGAAGAATGCGGTTTAGGAGCTGTCCACGCTCACTAATGAAGACAATATGGATGGCTGGCCTTTCAGCCTTCAGCGCCGCGGCTCTGCAGGATGCAGAAAAGGTTTGGGAAACATTCACGGGTTGCTTCCGTGGGAGGAAATGGAGGATGTTTGGTGCTTGTTGGCAAATGTTTGAGTGTTTTTTTTTTCGAAAGAAATTGGCCGCATTGGAACTACAATCTAAATATGTGAGCATTTGACACCACCTGAAAAGGGGTTATTATTCCTAAAAAAAAATGCCAAAAGGTGGCAGCAAAGCACTGCTTTTGTCCAAACGAAACTTCTCAACTCACTTCAACATTGTCCCTTGGCACAAAGATGCCACATGATGGTGGCAAAGCACTACTTTTTGTGTAAACCAAGCTCAATTCACTTCACCACAGTTGCTTGGCGGCAAGATGTCGATGAAATTCTTTCTGGAAAACTCGAGGACGAGACCGAAGGTCAACACGGAAGCGCGAATGGCCTGGAAACATGACACAGTCAATCTGGAGAATGTCTGAAGGTGAAGCAAATTGAATTGAAAAAGTCGAAAAAACATTGAATGTTTGGAAAAGAAGCCACCCAAAATGCTCCGTGGTCATTGTTTAATAAATATCATCTTCCATTGTTGCATACCTTGAACAACATGTCAAGTCAGAATGCACATCATTTCATGCGACCCCCACACGAGTCAGAGTCGGTGTCTTCTTTACATGAAACACGAGTTTTCCAACGAGCTTTATGCAAACGAGACACTGCTTTGAATCTACTTTGACTGTCTGGACTGATAATTTATTTGCTACTTTTTCCCCCTTGAGCAAAACGTTTTTTTTCTGTTGAAATGCGAGGCAAAGCTCGGGATGTCTTGACAAACACAACTTTGCGAATCATTTACTCACAAGTCCATCTCGTGACATAACCTGTTCCCTCGCTCTCTCGCTTTCTGGGTAAGCTACAAAGACACACTAAATAAAAAGTTAGTTTTATTAAAAAACTGGCAACATCTGCCCTCCAGCACCATCCAAATTCTGGAGACATCTGGACCTGGAAGCATCCATCCGTCCGTCCACGGTTCATTATCTTCCCGAAGCTAACAGATGTCTGCTTCTAATTTTTTGACCCCGTCCACTTACTCCATTTGTTGCCTTTCAGACTTTAACCACACTAGTGACCTTTTCTGTGCTTGCTGCGTGAATGTACGATGATTGCTTTTTTCAAAACCTCTTTTTTAAATTTTTGAAGCAGAAACAAAGCAGTATCTGAGTTCTATTATGGATTCCAAAAACAAGAAAGCTGTTAAGACTCTGGCTATATGCTCCTTATTTTGAATTTTTGTTTAAAGATCCCCTGGCTTCTCTTTTTGTTTAAATGTTTGTAATATGTACATGTATTAATAACGTGTTCGTTTTGTTTTCTGTTTACTGAGAATTGTATTCTGAGTGATTTGTTCAATAAAGATTGTTTATTTAAAAAAAAAACGATGATTGCTTTTTAACACCATTTAAATTCGTGTCCTTTGCTACGGAAGAGGATTAGGGCCAATAATGGAAAAAAAAAGTTGGCAAGATTCTCACTTTAATTTCACATTTCTGCCTTTAAAATGAGAATTCTGACTTTAAAATTAGAAAGACTTAATTCTCTGAATTCTGAATTTAATCCCAGATGTTTGAGAGTAAAGTGAGAATGTTGCTAACCTTGTTTATTTTTCCTTCATTGGCCCTAATCCTCTTCCGTATTTTGCAGCAATCGTTTGTCGGCTATTCAATGTTTTTAAGCCATCCTGATCCCAAAGGCGGGAATCCGGCTCCTTGTTTTGCCACGACACGCAAGCTCGCTGGCTCGCTCGCTCTCTCCACACGGAGCTGGTGCGAGAGGTCGGAGTGTTATCTTGAGCTCACTTCTTAGGAGCTCACACTGCGAGGGAAGCGTCCCAAGAGTAACGCCAAGTGGCTATTTTGCCTGCGCATCAGTCCGCCTGCTACTCGCCTTCAAATGTGATATTCTCGGTGGTTTTGCGGGCCAATCCGCCGCAGGTGAGTGAGTCACTTCTAATTGTTGCTTGTTGTCGAAGCCGACTGACTGACTGGCAATGTAGCGGTGTGAGTTTGTGGCGAGGTTCCACGGGCCCCTCCAGACATTTGTTGACATAATACTTGAAATGAGGTCAAGTATTTGCTGGACGCACCTGGCGCCCGGGTTGTTACTTGTTGGAAGTAATAACACGTGTGAACAAAGAGACTAAAGTTCATCCCATCATGTCAACCCCCAAGAACGGTTTCAAACAAGCCAACGAGACGTGCCACATATCGTCTTCGGTTACATTGGAAAGTACTCTTAAAAAATATGGCACGTTTTTAGTTTAAGAGCAGGCCTTGTACCTTCTGGGCGCCCCGAGAACTGGTCCAGACAGTTTCTGTGCGTCGTCAATTTATTAAAGTGAACAATCACCGAGATGGTGCGTTTCAGTTGTATTTAACTTTGGCGTTTCACCTTTAAGAGTGCTTTATTTTGGAACAGTCACATAAGTGCTATTTTGACTTCATTTTTATGTGCAGTTTGAATCATTATCTAGTGGTGTCCTTAGATACCGCCGACGTGACTTAAGCGCGTTGTTGGTGTTCAACCTCTATACATAGAATAGCCTCTTCCCCCCCGAGCATATTTGTGACAATGGGGAAATTGTCTCCCAAGTGGCTGGGAACTGATGTTGTGATGACTCGTCGACAGTTTGGGGAGGTGGAGGGGGGGACATACAGTGGTGGAAGGACACCGGAAAAAAACATTGTCTCTCTGGCGGCGTCTCTCAGCATCTTTCCTGACTCCAAAACTTTCCGTCGTTCTGCCTTGAGAGAGGAACGGAGATCATGGCGTCACTCTCAAAACATGGATAGGAATCTACCTTTTGACATCTTACCACTATTGAGGAAAAGAAAATCTCCTGGCATGCCACCCAAAATTTGTCACCAAAAGTAGTTTGCTAAAATAATGATGATCTCGTCTCCCTGTATGCATAAATGTACTTCAGTGTGAAATATTTAGTTGAACGCGAAGCTGCTATCATATGAACGGCGGCGGGTTGATCCGCTTCTGCCTTCAAGTGGAAGTATTAAATTGTTCCATCTGTTGCTCCACAAGCAAAGTCTTAAAGACTCATTTTGTCACCTTCATTGATTCAATGCCCTTCTATTTCTGAATGCGCAGCTTGAGAAAGGCTCCAGTGGGATTTTGAGCAATTTTTCAGACTGCACTATCAAAGTGGAAGGCCAGCGAGGAATCACTCCAGCCGCGCACACACAGGTTGGTGATCATTTGCAAAAGGTGCAGCTGTAGGTTTCCGTGTTACCTTGGTTGTCCCCTCCAGCTCACCTGCCAATAGAATGACAACAAATGTAGAAAACAAATCTTCATAGTTGTTTTTGTCCTTTTTTGGGGGGTGCTGTGTACAGTCTGGCCCAGCCTGGCCCTGACACTAATCAGTTGATGAATACGCACACACGCAGCGAGCTGCCACCGACAGCTGTTTGGCGTCATTGTGCGTGTTAACTCTATCAGTCGAGTGCAGCTGCGTGCCTGCCTTTTTCAATTAGGTTCTCCACGTACAATGGCAAGGGAGACGGAGGGGGCAGGGGGCCCAGGGGGGCTCATTACCTTTTCCATAACGTACTCAAAGTGTGTCCATGTAGATTGTCATGGTAAGCTGCCACGTTGGAATATAGGCAACGCAAGTTTCCGTGTTGGTTGAACGTGTTTTACCTTTCATCCAAAAGGTTTGTTTCTTCGCGGCCAAATTTCAGGGGTCACCAGTGGGTTTTTTTTTTGTTTTTTTGTTTGGTTTTTTTTTTTGCAACAATCACACAATACACCAAATTGAATCATGACATTTTTTAATCGTTACATCCTTCAATCGTGTCGCACAAACCTGACTTTTGAATCAGGACATCGACTTTTGCCGAAAGTCTTTTCATACGCGATCGTATGCACTTAAAGTAGAAAGTGTGAGTACTTTTGCCGTCTCTGGTATTTATCCCGCCATGTGACCCGATCAAACCCGCACTTGTTCTCACATACACACACACACACTAAAGCCTGCGACCATTCCCTTAGCCCGCTGGTACCCGAGGGCTTTACAAGGTTCATTTGCCGCTCAATTGATCATGAGGTAAAGCAGACTTCAAGCAAATCCACACACACACACACACACACACACACAAAGGCGCACTGGAGTCTGAAGCGAGTCATGCGGTCTCACCAGGCACCATAGCAGACCCGTGGTACGATTCCCAGGCAGCTCCGACTTTCCTCACTGGTCGGCTGAGGGGGTCACGAGAGCATGCGGACGGGGAGGCCTCAAACGAGTGGTGTCGGCAAAGGCACTGGAATGTTTGTCACAAATTTGGAATTGTTGCTTTGACTTGTTGCCAGTGTTTGGGGGGGGGGGGGCACTAGAAGCCAGGCAATTCAGAGTCTCTGTTCTATTGGCTGGGCAAACATTGCTGAATCAAACCGAAAAAGTGACCAAAATGCGTTTTTACGTGTCGCACCGAGCTACTGAGACCTGTCGCCGAGAGTCAAAATTCGCAAGTACTTGACGCAAACGGGTTTATAATTGCCTGCAGGTGGCAGCAAAGCACTACTTTTGTCTAACTCACTTCAAATTGTTGCCTTGGCACCAAAATGCAACCAGATGTTTGTTTGGGTTGTTTTTTTCCTTGCTTGGGTCCGAGCGTGGAAAGAGCAAATTTGTGAATGCCAAATCACGAATACTGTATGTTGGGCTTCTCTGCACAGAATAATAAAATACATGATGTGGTTCAGTCATTTCTTTCTTTTCATCCATTTTTTTTTTAGAGCTTTGGTTAAACAAACCAAAACGACATTGTAATGTCACTTAGGTGCAATATTTCTTTTGGTGCATTTAGAGAATCAAAACAAATAACTTGTCGTTGTTTTGTCCGGTGCAGGTGATGACCTGACTGCAGCCCCCTGGTGGTGCAATGAAGGACCTCTCCTCTTCCTGCTCTTCTCTCAACTCCCAACTCCTCTACCCTTCCTCCAAGACCTCGGCAGGACCCTTCTCTCCATCCCCCGGTGCCGTCCCTTCGGCCCTGGCGTCGTGCCCCAAACCGCAGCCTTTCTGCCTCCAGACGGGACCGCACCTCATCGCCAGCATGCAGCTGCAGAAGCTCAACTCACACTACCAGAACCTGGCGGGTTCTTCGGCAGGACACCCGACTCCAAGTGCCGTTCAAAGGGGATTTAGGGCCGGAAACCAGATTCTGGGGCCCTCCGGGGGCATCAATGGAGCGGGGATGAGTGCAGGCGTCGGCGCGGGGATGCAGGCCGCCGCCCCGAGCGGAGTCTTGGACTTTGACCTCGTAGACGAGGAGGTCCTCACGTCGCTGGTGGTGGAGCTCGGACTGGACCGAGCCAATGACTTGCCTGAACTCTGGCTGGGCCAAAACGAGTTTGACTTCATGTCAGATGTGGCAGCTGGCTGCTGATCCGGCACACTAGAATAACTAAAGAAAGGATGACTGGGAAATTACACCATTCAGACCTCGGTGAAAAAGGACTTTGTCTCCTCTGTCGACAAGTATGTCATGTTTGTAAAATAAAAAAAGTAGCCATGTGGAGAGGGACAGACTAAGAATCAGACCTCTATCAAGTTAATGAATCCTAGTTGTTCACATGTTGGGCTGTTTTGAAGTAAATAATGGCTCATATTATTCAGCACATGAACCATTTCACCATTAAAAGAGCACTTCTGCGCCCTTAGTCCGAGCAACAGACACTTCAATTAACCAGTCCTTCGAAAATCACGTTAAGTATGTCTGTATTTCCCCTCCACAGCTATCTTGGAATCCACTTCATTTTTGAAATGTAATTTACAGCCGCCATTTCATCTCTCCTCCAAACACTTGACCACCATCGTCTTTTTGACTGACACCTTTCAACCCGCCTTCAATCTGCTGTGCCGGAGATAGAAGGCTGAAATCAATTTCCATTCATCTCATTTAGCCTGTTTGCCGAGTGGCTCTGCCTCACGTATATGACGACAAAATATGTGCGGTGTTACGATGAAACGGTCCTTTAGTCACGTTGGAGCCAAGCCCCCCGTTGGGTCAGCGGCTGTAATAATTGGGAGGAAAGGAAGCATGAAGGAGGCGAAACAAGGAGCCATTGCTGTCTCCTATTTCCTCCACGGTGGAGGCTTAATGAGAACAAGCTGATTGATGGACACACAAAGGCACACCTGTTGCTGCTGTTCTCCATCCAGGAACATGAAAGTGGGACGCCGGACTTTATGATGAGCCACAGTACGCTTGCTCTTTTCTCAGTAGACAATATTCTACTGTGCTTTCCACGGAGGGGGGGAAAAAAGCCTCCTCTTTCGCTCTCTCTTTGCTCTCTCTTTCTGTAGCCTCACAAGGAAAGTAATTGTCTGACAAGTGCTTATCTCGATGCCCTCCCCTTTCTTTTCATGTTGGGATCGAGCAGGAGCAGAACACTGAACAGTGGCTGATGTCCCGTCTGGACTGGAAGGACAACGGGGGCCTGTGTACGACCACCTTGGCGTGCCGCGTCATTAATTGTTTTGTTGTCAGTAAGATAGCCACCCCAAAAAAAAAAATGCGACTTGTTGTGTAACCAAAGTGGGTCAGCGGCTGTGTTTGCGTCCCTCTGTTTCGATGTTGCTTTGTTTTGCTGCTTTCATCCCATCTGAGCCAATTTTATTAAATTGCCCCACCCCCCAGAAAATGTCAGCCTGCTGCAGTTTTTTTTTTTTTTTGGTGTGCTCCTACAGAAAAGCCGTGAAGAAGCGTGTATGGCAAGAATTAACAGAGCAGCTGAACTTTATTTGAGTTTATGGTGACAGGTGTGTGTTGTTTCTCATGGAACATGAGTTTGAATGGAATTTGTTGATTCTGAACATGGCCAAATCCCCAGTAATAAGGGTGTGCACACTAGTCCAACCACATATCTCAGTTGTTTGTTTTTTTTAATGTCACAAAAACGAGGGTGTGTGTTTATATCCACTGTATAGTCGACTCTTCACCTCCTATTTCCACTTTATCACGACTGTCTTTGGGTGCACCCTGAACTGGTCACCAGCCAATTGCAGCACCTCATACTTGATGTCTGTTTTTTTCCTACCAATATAATTCAAAGTCGATTTCAGAACCACTTACGGTCTCCTCTTTTGTTTATTGGAAATGATTTAAAAAACGCCACTGAGACAAACCCAATAAGATAATGCTAGAACAGGTGAGTATATTTTAATTCATTCAGCAATTTTTATATTGTATAGTTGTTTTCAGCCTCTTGATGAAAGTAAAAGTACATAAAATGTCCTCCAAATCCGGAACGACCAATAATTTTTGTTTGGCAGCGAGCTCAAAGGTAAATTTAACATTCAATTGACTTCTTCCAAATGTTAATCGGTGCTGCCACCTGGTGTTCTCTTGTGTAAGTCGATGGAATTCGAGTAGAGTGCTGTCATTTTATTCGTTTGCTTTATTTGAAACAGACAAAAACAAGAAGGCAATCAACTTAATAAAAAGGCAATAAATTACACCGCTCGGCAAAGTTTACGTGTTCAAAAGGAGTTGAACGGTGTAGAAAAACTCTTCTTGACCTACATTTTAGTCTCCCAATGTTTTAAACTTGTATTACAGTATATTGCTACAATAAAAGGTTATGGGTTATTCCAGAATTGGAAGACATTTTACGTCTCACTCATCAAATTTTAAATAATCCATCTACAACATATTAAAACATGCAGTTTTACTTGTCCTGAGACCAAATCTAAAAAAAAAAAAACGAGAAAAGAATGCTCGAAAATAGTTCTGAACATTTCAAGTAAGTCTGGAATACCCGCTAAGATACCATTTTTCTCTTGCCCCCATGACCAAATTGAATCTCAAATAAAACAGCTAAAATGAAATACAGATAGATGGAGAGATATATATTTGTGTGCGCGCGCGTGTCCTTGTGTTATGGGTATGATCAGAATAAGACAAGAATACTTTTAAAATGTATTCTTTACTTATTTACACAAGTAAATGTCTCCCCTTGGTGAGGAGTAATAACTAGCTAAAAAAAAACAATTGAGCGAAAGCTAACGTTCATCTGAATTTGCAAACCTGGCTGTTTCCTACAACCCCGTTCGTGTAACTGAAGTGACAGATGTCAACACCAAATAAATCATGTTGTATTTGTACCCATTATACAAGCTGACCTTATCAAACCTTTGATCGTATATTAGCTATTATTGATAAATATGTAGAAGAAAATCAGAAGAGTGAAGCTCTATATTTTTTTTAATCACTGTCAAAGTTTTCATCCATCTATACATCCATCTAGGTAATAATATTTGTCTCATTTATCATTGAGTGTTCAAATTAAATATATTTTTGTCCCTCCCAGCGTTCCTCTTCTTGACCTACATTTTAGTCTCCCAATGTTTTAAACTTGTATTACAGTATATTGCTACAATAAAAGGTTATGGGTTATTCCAGAATTGGAAGACATTTTACGTCTCACTCATCAAATTTTAAATAATCCATCTACAACATATTAAAACATGCAGTTTTACTTGTCCTGAGACCAAATCTAAAAAAAAAAAAAACGAGAAAAGAATGCTCGAAAATAGTTCTGAACATTTCAAGTAAGTCTGGAATACCCGCTAAGATACCATTTTTCTCTTGCCCCCATGACCAAATTGAATCTCAAATAAAACAGCTAAAATGAAATACAGATAGATGGAGAGATATATATTTGTGTGCGCGCGCGTGTCCTTGTGTTATGGGTATGATCAGAATAAGACAAGAATACTTTTAAAATGTATTCTTTACTTATTTACACAAGTAAATGTCTCCCCTTGGTGAGGAGTAATAACTAGCTAAAAAAAAAACAATTGAGCGAAAGCTAACGTTCATCTGAATTTGCAAACCTGGCTGTTTCCTACAACCCCGTTCGTGTAACTGAAGTGACAGATGTCAACACCAAATAAATCATGTTGTATTTGTACCCATTATACAAGCTGACCTTATCAAACCTTTGATCGTATATTAGCTATTATTGATAAATATGTAGAAGAAAATCAGAAGAGTGAAGCTCTATATTTTTTTTAATCACTGTCAAAGTTTTCATCCATCTATACATCCATCTAGGTAATAATATTTGTCTCATTTATCATTGAGTGTTCAAATTAAATATATTTTTGTCCCTCCCAGCGTTCCGTTTGCGGCTTTATGACGTCACACCGGAAGTGAGTTGGTCCTTTCCCCTGCAGACCTCAAGATGGTGCGTTCCAGCCTGTTTTCTTTCCTCTCTCAAATCATCGTTAAACATCACTTTTCTGCTTTGTATTCCCATAAACATTCAGAGCTGAGTTGCAAATGTGACATCTTACAATGTTGTTTCAGTCTGTATTTCAGCTTAGAGACGAGTCGATCGTTGTGGATTGGGTTTTTGATAGACGCTGTCTTTGCCCAGCGTTAGCCTCACCGCTGCTATGCTAGTCAGAAAAGTGGCAGTTGCTGCATTCGCCCTTCGCGATTTTAAAGCAGTCCGCGTGTTTCTCAAGCAGCCTACAAATTGAATGTGATATGTGAATTGAGAATTGTGTTGTCGTGCTCATGAACGCATTCGTTAGCCGGTCCAGGCCGCAGCCGGGAATGCTTGCTGCTATACTCGTGAAAAATTCGTGTAGCCACGCGTTCTAATGTTAACGACATGCTGATGTAACTGGTTTGAATTCATCGAGCGGGTCTAGAGGAATGGAAGGATGTTTGATAGCGCTTGGAGCTTAATTAAACCATATGAATAGGCGTTTGTATTACATATTCATACGAAATGTTATCATATTGTCAACCCCATCCAGGCCAGAGGACCGAAGAAGCACCTGAAGCGCGTCGCGACGCCAAAGCACTGGATGCTTGACAAGCTCACCGGAGTGTTTGTAAGTAGCGTTTCTCTCAATGTTAACGTGGCTTTTAGTGTGGCGTCTGTAAATGTGGTTTCTGTCAGGCTCCACGTCCTTCCACCGGTCCGCACAAACTGAGGGAGTGCCTGCCCCTCATCATTTTCCTGAGGAACCGCCTCAAGTATGCCCTGACTGGGGATGAGGTGAAGAAAATCTGCATGCAGAGGTTCATCAAGATTGACGGCAAGGTCCGCACCGATATCACCTATCCTACTGGATTCATGGGTGAGTCGAGCCATCCGCTTGAGCTGCCTTTCGGTCAGGGGTGTCAGAGTCAACTTATACAGGGGGGCTGCTGGAGGCAGAGTCTGTATATGTCTGGGCTACATCAAGTAGTACACTAAAAAGGGGGTTCAAATATTTGAACAAAATAAAACCCAATCTTCCGGTATTTATTAATAATAGTTCAGAACATGAATCGTTCTTCTGAATGTGAGCAGGATTTGGCGTCTGACCCGGTGCTCTTTTTTTTTTTTCTCCCTCACCTCCCTTGTACTTTGGGTACTCCTCAGCATTTTTAAAGTTAAATAATGACATGATTCCTTGAGCACCAAAGCTTTCTCCGTGCATTCGGCACGTCGCGTGTCCCTGTGCTCAAAAAACGTCTCCTCTAAGGCTGGAGAAAAAAAGTTGACTTGCTCAGTTCTCTCGACCACAAATTTTGACTAACTGATGGAATAATCAACAGTATAATGTATTCCAAAAAGATGCATTTGGGACAGCCCTCGTCTCCTTTCCTTCCACTTGATGTCACTTCAGAAATACGTTTCGTCCAAATATATCATAGCCCTGACCGATGATAGCCCTAAAATTATTTTTTTAAATCAAAATGTTAAAAGGCAACTCTATGGCAAACGTTGGGGCCGCAATAACATTAAAATTGATGTCAATTAGGGGGCCGCAAAATATTATCCTGTGGGCTGCAAATGCTCCCACCCCCCCTGGCCGTGACTTTCAGACCCCAGCTTTCGATAAACGTTGAACTTGTCTTAACTTTCCCCTCCCTTTTTTTTCTTTAAGTAATTCTCTGTATCGCATACACGACGTGTGCTGTTTGGAATGTGCAGATGTGTTTTTCGAACATCTGTGTTGT
Source organism: Hippocampus comes (assembly GCF_001891065.2). Classification (NCBI taxonomy): domain Eukaryota; kingdom Metazoa; phylum Chordata; class Actinopteri; order Syngnathiformes; family Syngnathidae; genus Hippocampus; species Hippocampus comes. The sequence continues at coordinate 2,158,752 of NW_017805281.1, read as the reverse complement.
CTCTGTTTGCAGATGTGATCAGCATCGAAAAGACGGGCGAGCACTTCCGCCTGATCTACGACGTGAAGGGCCGCTTCACTGTGCACCGCATCACCGCCGAGGAGGCCAAGGTAAGAAGCCGGCCGGCCGGCGGGCCATCACCGCCCAACCGCGTTGTGACGCCACCCTGCCGTCGCCGCAGTACAAGCTGTGCAAGGTGAGGAAGATCCTCGTCGGCACCAAGGGGATCCCCCACCTGGTGACCCACGACGCCCGCACCATCCGTTACCCCGACCCCCTCATCAAGGTCAACGACACGGTGCGCATCGACCTGGAATCTGGCAAGATCACCGACTTCATCAAGTTTGACACCGGTAGGTCTGGGTGCACGTGGCACGCAGCCAGGAGGATGGGTCGGCTAAATGGGACAATAACCCTCCCTCCCCCTCCCAGGTAACCTGTGTATGGTGATCGGAGGCGCTAACTTGGGCAGGATCGGCGTCATCACCAACAGGGAGCGTCACCCCGGCTCCTTCGACGTGGTGCACGTCAAGGACAGCACCGGGAACAGCTTTGCCACCAGGCTGTCCAACATCTTTGTCATTGGCAAGGTGAGCTGGTGGCGATGGCCCGAACGTCGATTTACTTTTGCCACGTGTGGAGCAATGATGACTTTGTGCTTTTGACAGCAATGAAAAAATATTCCTCAATCCTCTAAGAAGTTCTGAGCTCCTCAGTTACAGTCAACCCCCTGCTTATCACAGGCAGTAGCTTCCAGACCCGCATACAATCAGTGAACATTTGTAAAATAGAGCCGATATAAGAAAAACAATTTTTTGAATAGGCTTTCTGCTCCCACACATGCGACACATTGAAACGTAGTCAAATCACATTTTCAAATACTTGCTAGGATCTGTTCCAATGTGGCTTGCACTCTTTTCCGAAGAAGCCAAGAGAGCGTTCTTCAAACTGTTGTGTCCCAGTTGACATTTGCTGAAAACAAGGGACATTGAAAACCGTTCAGCATTGTACATGTCAACATAAATGTTCAAATCAATGACACAATTTTAAGTCCACTACCTTAATGCTATCATAAAATGTGACATCATCTTGATGGCAAAGTGAAATTTGAGTAGATGTTACAGTAAATTGTAAATTTTCAAACTTTTGCCACTTGAAGCACAAAGCAAGCATTACAACTCTTACAGGCACGTTTTTAGCAACATGGGAACACCGATTAAGATAAGATAAGATAAGAAAACCTTTATTAGTCTCGCAATGGAGAAATTCCCAATTCACAGCAGCAAAGTTATGAATTAATACTGGAGATTAGTTAGTTGGGGGGACCTTCTCTGCTGCTTTTTGCTATCCAGCAGGGGTCACTGCTGCTTTGCGTGTTGGTGCACAACATAAGGGCCGCATCTTGAAATTCAGACACAAATACGGTGAAAACTGCCAAATCTGCAACATAGCGAAATCGGCACCGAGAAATGGTTATTTGGTGGGGGTTGACGGCAAATGGCCACTTTTGACAGTTAGCGTACGCACACACGTCATTTGAATTCTGAAAATATTCCTGGTCTCCAGGGCAACAAGCCGTGGGTGTCTTTGCCCAGAGGGAAGGGAATCCGCCTGACCATTGCCGAGGAGAGAGACAAGAGGCTGGCCGCCAAGCAAGGCAGCAGTTAAAATGGCCGACCGCACCCCCTGGTTTTCACAATAAAAATGTTAGTTTCAAAACACTCAACGGGTTCTGTGTTTTTCTTTCCTTTTTTTTTTTTTTAATTACCCTCCTTCCAACCCCACGCATCTTTTCTTTGTCAACATATCCGCCTCCACCAAATGTCCTCGTCCTCACTCACTCTCCACACCATGTTCCAAGCCAGCGTTGTGCCATATGTTCACTGCAGCGGGCGGCCGTCACTTCCTTTTGGAGTCCCGCCTATAATCGTGTGCGCAATGAAGAGACGGGTTTGATGCTTCACTAGCAGGTCCACTCAGACATGAAACACTCGCATCTAAGAGCAAGTCCTGTCGCAAAAGCAGGAGAACCTCATCTCCTGAGGGACATCCAGAGTCCGTACTTTGAAAATTAGGAACATTATGTAACAAACCACACAGGATGAGCAGTGTTCTCACACGATGTTTTTTTTGAGGAATGGAGGCGGGGCGGGAAATCAGATTGCAACATTTCATTTGAATTACAAAGAGTGTAAAATCCTCGATCGTAGTAAATTGCGAGTAGCACTTACTCAAATAGGTTTTTGGACATCCAAGACCTCGGGAAATGTATTTGAAAAGGTGAAAGATAAAACTGCTTTCTATCAATACATGAAAGATGAACAATGTCGATTGAAATATTTGGTCGAGCAAAAAAAAAAAATTTTGATTTTTTTTTTTTCTTGGGTGAACAAAGGCACAACCAACTGACATTTTCAAATTAAGTTATACACTGTTAGTATTAGATCAAAGAAAATACTTTTTCTGTCAATATTCCCATGCCCAACTCTTAAATGCAACTAGACAGTGTTAAGAAAATGTTGTCCCCCGCCTAAAAAGTTTGAAGTTGTCCACCAATGCTACTCGAAGCCAGCAAAGCACTGCATGAAGCTCCTCAACTTCAACATAGTTCCTTCACACCAAACCAATAACAAGCCAGGGAGTCTTCGATCCTGTACCTCGTGGTCCGGTTTCCAGGATGCTTTCCATCTTTCCCTGCTGCAACACACCGGATTCAAATGATCAGCATTGTTATCCAGCTTCTGCAGACCGAGCTGATTATCTGATTATTTGAAGCAGAGAGAGATTGAAAACATCCAGAAAACCGGCTCTCGGGAAACAGAACTAAAGACCCGGCTTTAACCTTTGGCCTGAGCAAAAGAGCAAAAAATGCAATTTTTTTTTTTGTCAAGTGGACTTGCACATGGCACAGGAAAACAACTCCAAGAGAGTGCGTTTTTGGTGTCGATTTTTTTCTTTTTCGCAGGGGCTGCCAAGTTCCTCTCAAACACGGGAGTCACTTCTTTGGAATCTTCATCAAAGCAAATGTGTGACTCTCGCCATTCAAGAAGACAACTAAGTAGGTTCCAGGTCCGATACGACTTTCCAACACAAGCGCTTGATGTTGAAATTCTTGCCTTGCGACGCCTTCTCTTTGCACAACAGACCGCCTGTGGAACAAAAACATTGAGGTGGGCCCATTTCATGTCTGGGAGGGGTTTGTCGAAGGGGGCCCAGGGGGGTGCGCTGACGACCAGATGTGGGGATTTTTGGGCTGGGGGGAGGGAGTGGGTGTGATCGGGGGTGCTTTCCTGCAGAAATATGCCAATATTGACACTGAATCCACATCTTTCCTCCTTGAATGTTTGACTTGTAATGTTTGAAGTTCCTCCCAAATGTAAGCATTGCTTTAAAAGAAATGACTTGAGGAGCTTCATATAATGAGCAACACCTCACGTTTTTGAGCTGGTGTGTCAATTACTGGCGGATTTTTGGTGTTTGCAGCAGAGCCTGGTCCAGTGGGGAAGAGAGACGTCGCCTTCAGTGTCTCTTTTGTGGAAAACTCAACTTCTAGGTTCACGCCTCTCAAATATGATCGAATATTGAATTACAGCACAACATAAAGTTAAAAAAATTAAGTTGGCTCTTGTGCCCAAGAGTTCAAGCGGAAGTACGTGTTTTACTTTAATTTTGAAAGGACAGCGGAACTGGCCAGGTTTGACATGCGCAGCTGACGGGGGAGAAACAGCTTTGAGCCAAAAAGCGGTCTGAGGAAGGAGTGAGGAGGCTCGACGATGAAGACGCACGACGCCGAGCCCGAACGGAACCTATCCCAAGCGGACTTCCAACCGTGGCGTCCCGGAGCATGCATCCGCGCGCAGGCGACAGGGAGACGCACCAGACGGAGCACGGTGATATAACCTGACCACCTGCGGAGTTTTGTCGCTTCGGTTCATCGCGCAAGTCCGGTGCCGTCCGGTCGGCTCCAGAATGCCTTTCTGCAAGCGCGCAGTCCTGCCGAGGGACTTGTGCAAGCACGGCATCGGTGTCAGGACGTCGGGGGCGTTCGCCGATCTGGCCGACGTTTGCGCCTTTACCCTGGCCTCGGTGCTCCGCCAACTTTCGGACCTGTCCCGACATTCGCTGGGCGTCCTGCAGGAGCTGGAGGGCGAGCTGGCGTCCGTGTGCCGACGGTCCGGTGCGCTGGAAGACAGACTGGGCCGACTGGTCGAGGTGCTCCGCAAAAGTCCGCACACGCACACAGGTACGACAAACAACGCAAAAAAGTTTCTTTATTCGGAGTGCTGTCAAGTCAATTTGGAAACTTGATAGACGGGAAATGCATAAATCGATAAATATTCATATCAAATGAATATTGTTGATCCACTCCCTTTTTAAGCTTCTTGTTAATTTCCCTCACACTGTTTGAGTTCATTTAATGCACCTGCAAGTTGAGCAACTGTATGTGCCAATCACGTTTGCATTTCTGGACCAACATGATGGGTGCCAAATCCGCCATATGCCCAGAAACAAAAAACACCGCCGCCCTCACTTGTAACACTTAAAGCACATTTAAACTCATTGAAACTTTTTTAAATGCTCCGCTCATGCTTTAAATTGCCCCCCCCCCCCCACCAAAAAAAAAGAGGCCAAGTATGCATGCCTCAAAGATTCGGCACTCCCAATTGAAGGTTCCTATAAAACCAACACATACTATTGTATGTTTAAACAAACCTTTAGATATACCAAAAGTGCGCTAGCTTAATGCTAACCGAACAGAACTGAAATTAGCATCAATGTTACAGTAATTATGAATTTTTAAACGACTGATACTTGCACACACACAAAGCGGCAACACTCGAAACAATTAAGCATTGGCAATTAAACATTGTATATTTCAACAGCAATATGTCCAAGTGACCAGACAGGAAAAGGTTATTCACGCTATAGCCCGCGCTAGATGTAGCACGAGATAGCAGTTCCCTCATTCTGTTTGGCGATTTGGACAGCCAGCTCACGACTTTCTCCTCGTCACGGATTTCGTGACCACCGTACCTGTGACGACACGTCGGCGAATTAAGATCTCTGACTATTTATTGTGGGGAAAAAAAATATTTTAAACTATATTTAATTTCGTCTGTTGTGCATATTTTCAATTAAATTAAATGAATTATTTCCGATATTGTCTTATTTGCGCGGGCGCCATTTTGTTTTCCTGCTCAGCATGTTTTGTGGCCGATATGTCGAGTGAACATCGATGCACACTTCTTCCAGGTTCATTTTGAGCCCCCTACATTTTATTCTTACCGGGTATTCGGACATCCCTACAAAATGGCGTAATAGTGTGCACACAGCCACCGGCTTATATTATTTCTTCTTCTCTTTTCTTAATTGTGCTGCATATCCAACCAGTAGAGTTCAGCGCTGCTCTGCGTATTATGCAACACTAAACTGGACCTGTGCACTGTCAAAACTAAAAAAATACAATAAAAAAACTAGTGGGGCTTCACTGTATTAGATTTGTATTGGCCAATGTCACAACAACGTTGTATCATGTTTGCTGGCAAATGTCCCGGAATTTAACTCGCTTCAGCCACCAAGCAAGCAAGTTTTTGTTATAGTTTGACGGATGTGTGTGCGTGAGTAATAGAAAGTTCCCCCAAACTGAGTCCAGATGTAGCGCTGGAGAGAGGAGAGTGAGATAAAAGAAAACATACAGTGTAGCTGCCTTTCTAACTTGCAGGCGTGGCTGATGACTTTTGTGTGTGCTTGCCGTTCTGTGCATGAGAACTGAGAAATAAAAAAATCCTCGCTTTCCTCCTGCGCGCTGTCAAAATCCCGAGCAAAGCGTGTGGGCCCCACTAAAGTGGGCTGCGTGGGCACAAGATGCGCTCGGTTAAATAATCAATAGCTCATCATTAGATCATCTGAAGCGTCACTCGTCCAACACCTCCCTCCTTCCGCACTTGCCTCCTCATGTTGAAACAAAGACGCAACACAATGACATAACTTGGCAGCAACACACACATTGAGGTTATTACAGTTAAAAAGCCTGCAAAACGCATCTTTCCCTGGGAGAATACGATGGCGTGGCAGCTGTAGAGTGCCTCGTTGTTTGCTTTGAGTGCATGTACGTGAAGCGCAGAGTGACAGTAGAGGATGGGGGGGCGGCATTTTTTTTTTTTTTTTTAGAAGGGTCCAACTTGACTGGCAGCATGTGGACAGCTTCATGCTGTGCGTGCCGCTATAGAGTGCCTCGTTGTTGGCTGTGCCTACATGCTCATCAAGGGGAGAATGACAGAAGAGTGAGGAGGCAGATGTTTTTTTTTTTGGGTGGGGAGAGATACAATTTGACAGCCAGTGTGTGGACAAGGACTTAATATTGGCGTGGCTGCATTAGAGCGCCTCGTTGTCGCAGTGTAGAAAAGCCCTGTGACAACGTGATGTGGTGTATTCCGCCAGGCGACACATCCTCTTTTCCAGGCTGTACAAGAGGTATTTCATTAACAGTTGACCGTGAGGGCCGTGCTTTCAGAGGATTTATTCTTTTTTTGCGGGGTGGGGGGTTACTCCTGACAAATACCACAAATTGCAATAAATGTAGAAATAACACTAAAAATAAGCATTTTCAAAGGACAAAACTAGCTACCCCAGTCTAAAAAGTATGAAAAAGCTCTGTGAATTTGCAAAACAAAAAGTCATAATGAAACAAAAGCTAAAACAAAAACACACACGCGAGTGTGTATTTTTGTGGCTGTATTCCTGCTGGGAGCATCCCAAGAATGTGAACAGGAAGCAAATGGAGTTGTTCATGCGCCTCGATGGAATTTGGCCTCAAAATGATTTATCGGGCCTTGGTCGCATACCCCCGGGCGGGTCCGTTACACCAGCTCCTCGCTGTGACTTGGAGTTGCAATGGTGTCGTTGCCGCCTAAATTCCGGGCCGTCCGGTTCCCACGGCGACGTCAGCTTCCCCACCCGGGCACCACTCCCCTGATCTCCTCCTCTTCGGCCCGGCGTCTAGCTTTCCCACTGTCAGTCAACGCCTCAGTCCTGCCACTGAAAATCAGCGTGAGAACAACAAGACTCGGAACTATGCCGAAGTGAGTTGCGGAGCTTTGTGTCAGCAAAAGTAGAAATGATGCTCTTCCATGAAATCCTCGACATTTTAAGGGCGGGCGTCAATTTTGCCACCTGTGAGGAATGCGGTGATCCTCTTTGGCGATGCAAAGGAAAAAAAAAAAAAGCACAGAGCGACGGTCAGGAACGCTGCGAACAATAACAGACGCCACACGAATCGGTGGGATTGAAAAACAGGCAGCGATAGAATGCAGGAAGTGTGCGTGTGTGGAGCTTTCTTTGGATCCAGAAACTTGGGCCGAGTGCGCGCGCGTATTTTCCGGCCCTTTTTTTTTTATGTGCAACGCGCGCACGAGCGCAGGTCATGAGGCTGTTGTTTATATGATCTCATTGGGAGACGATTCCCATGGCAGTAGAAGGCCAATTGTCCCAAAAGCAGATGTTTTCCCCATGTTGCACGCTGGACGTGGAGGGCAGTCGAGTTGACGCGTCTGCGCGAGAATGCGTCTTTCTTTGTGTGACTCCATGTGTGCGCGTGTGCACGGGTCATCTCGTCCCACGTGACCCCGGCCCCACTTTCTCTAACTGCTGCAGGATGATCAAAGTCCTTCGCGCCACCTAGTGGATGGCAAATGACTAGCGTTCTCCACTGCCAGCGGCAATCCATAGATGGTCAACGGTGATGTCATAGCCGCTGTGAGGAGGGGCGGGGCTTGCTATGCTAACCTGTGGCGTGGTTCTGCATGTGCAATTGTGCACTCTTTGGTATTGTTGTCTGCCAGGGGTTACATGAATTACAGTGCGCTCCAAAAGGATGGGGACGGCATGGATACAACATGGGGGGGGGCTTGCTATGCTAACCTGTGGCGTGATTCTGCACGTGCAGTCTTTGGTATTGTTGTGCGTCAGGGGTTACATTTCGGACATGAATTACAGTGCGCTCCAAAAGTATGGGGACGGCATGGATACATTTTTTTTGTTGCATCCCGAAGACATTTGGGTTTCAGATCAAAAGGTGAATTTGAGACAAACGTTCAGAATTAAAGCTTTTCTATGTCTACGTGTTACAAAGTTCAGGGCAGAGCACCATTTCTTTGAAAGTCGCTCAGTTTTCAAGAGAGCAAAAGTACTGGAACAGACATTATTCGCACTTTAAGTGAATAACATTGAATATTTGGTGGCATGTAGTTTTCATCATTAGAAATACTTTTCCAGGCCTTTACTGCAGTCTCATTCAGTTCTTGTTTGGTTCTGGTGCTTTCTGCCTTCAGTTTCTTCTTAAGGTAAAATGCTCAATTAAGTTACGATCTGTTGATTGACTTGTCCAGCCATCATGAGTTGTTGCATCATCACTAAATAACGAGTGAGCCTGTTTCAGAAGGAGCTTTGCATGCCCAAGACATGACATGACCTCCACCATGTTTTACAGATGAGCTTGTGTGTTTTGGATCCTTTCCTTCTCTGTACTTTGGGCTATCCATCACTTTAGTAGAGGTTAACCTTGCTCTTATCATTCCATAAATCTCTGTACTTCTTGCAAAATCCAATCTGGCCCATCCGATTCTTTTTGCTGATGAGCGGTTTGCATCTTGTGGTGTGGCCTGGACATTTCTTCTCTGAAAGTCCTCTTCAAACATTAGATTGTGCTAACAGCCGAGCTTCAAACAGGAGGTGCTGTGTCCTGAGTTGTTGAACATGTTTAGATGTAAATGCAATGAAATGAATTTTTTTTTTTTTATTTTATATAAAAAAAAAAAAATGAAATGAAAACTGCAGTTCTCAACTTTTGTCTCATATTAATCTTTTGGTCGGGACAAACTAATTGCAAAGTAATTCCGTACCAATACTTTTGTAGGGGACTCTATATTTCCAGCCAGGAGGCGGCAGCAGAGGTCTGCTCTTGTGACCTTTGCACATCACTCCAAAAGTGCGTTTGCGTGCGTGTTGCATCTCGACTCACCAAAACTCCAAGTGGAAGCTGACCGGATGTTTATCAACTCGTCCTTCTATATCATTACCAACTTTGTTGGCTAAGTCAGTGGTTGGCAAACTTTTCACACCTAATTTCACCAAAATAAACATTAAAATACAGTTGTGTAATGGACCCACAAAAATGAGTCCAGAAAAAGGATATTTGATTCCGTTGCGCTCCATGTGGAAAAATAAACTCGCATCGCAAATCATATTAAATCAAAACATTTACCTTGGTAGATGTTGACAAATGTTCCTGGATGATTAATTGTAAACATCTTGAACTTGAAAGTTAAATACAACTGAACTGTACCTTATTTTCACGACCTTACGGCGTTAATCCCGTCCTTGTTTCGCATACCGCTAGACAGAGCCCACGTACCACCACACTGGTTTTTTGCGGCTTTTTTTAGGGGGGGGGGGGTCTGTGCAGGACGAGCAGCACTCAGGTAGGACGAATGTGGTGCTGCGTTCTTTGACACTTGGTTGGAACGAAGCGAACACACCGGGTTCTTCATTTGTTGTTGTGGCGTTTCAGGAGAAGGGGGAGGGGTGGTGGTATTCAGGTTTTCGTTTGTAGTTCCCGAAGAGGAGCTAACTGCGCGTTCACTTAGCCTGGCAGCTGCCAGCTCCAATGAGATTAACCCGTTCAATCTGCACACGAGGAATGTGCGAGAGTTTGGAAATCGCAAGCTAACACCGTATTGGGTTTGAATAGGTCCCATTTTTTGGTCGTTACGAATCATTTGGCTTTTGAGGCTTGGATCAAGAATGCTGAATTATTGTTTGCTCTGAGGGGGTGGAATAAAATGACGTGTCGGAAAGCAGAATTGCTGTAAATCCAGAATCTCAAATGACCACTTCATTAGGCATAGCTACACACGCTTTCATAGCTTCATAAGCAAAATAATTAAAAATAATAATAATCTGAAAATCATCCTGGGTTTCATTCACAAGTGTGTCTTGTTGTCTTAATGGATTTTGGATGAGATTTTGAGAATTTGGCAGGCTACGTAATGCTGTACTGTGGAATGCATTCATTTAGATTTTGCATGATTAGATTTTGTTTATGCATTCAAAATCTTTATTTTTTTACGATTGGTTGTTGTTGATTATTGTAGCTTTTTTGCCCCTAAAATAATTGATCAAACGTATGTATTCATTTTTATAGTTGTTTTAATCATTAATATCCTCAAATCACTGGTTTGTTGATATATTGGAAATAATAGTCACTAAAATATATGCATTTAACAGTTTCGTTGATTAAACAAGGGGTTAAATAATTTCATATGCCCCCCCAAAAAAATGTTCAGTTAAAAAACATTTCATCTTCATATGTGTCATTTCAGTATTGATTTACTGTAAACTCTAAAAATAAAGAATAGTAGTAAAAAAATACACTTAACTATTTTAGTAAATTAGCTGATTATAATTGTTACTGATAATTAATTAAATTACATTTTCTACATTTAAAAACATTAAATTGGTTAATCCACTATAATTTTTACTCCTAAAATGGGTTGATTAAAATCCATTTATACAATCTTTATTTTTCTATTTATTCATCTCATCAAATAGCTGCAAAGTTGATTTGATGTAAATAAAATGTAAAAAAAAAAAAGATTGTTCTATCTCGACGTAACAATTTATTGTATCCGGTTAATTCATTGCAGTCGCTAATTGTGTACCTAATGACCTGTCCTCAGCACTCCTCTCCTCCGGCATCCCATAATAGCTTCCTCTCCACCCCAACCACCACCACTCCTCATCATCTCCTGTGTCGCTCTGCCTCCCTCCAGCGCTCTCACGCTCGCCGCCTTCTGATTGGCTCTCGCCAGCCTGGCTCTTTTATCAATTGAGCTGCGGATGCCGGGATGCGACTGGCTGGATGCTAATCAACGCAGCCGCCGCTCTCTCTCTTTCTCTCTCTCTCTCGCTTGTTCTCTCACACACCCAACATATGATTAGCCAACAGCTCACGTAAGCGAGGTACACTGACACACACACTCTCTCTCCCTGCGCCTCCTTCTGTCTGCGTGGCTCGCCCTTTTCCACACACACAAACATACACACACACACGCGCATCCTCTCTTGGGGGATGCAGATGTGACGCCTGCTCGCCTCACGCACGAGGGCCACACGCGCTTCTGTCTTGATTTTTGTCGTGTCGTGGAATGCACCCGTGATGTTTTGGGACAGGAAGAACAGTGCGGGCAATCCACAAAGGCGGCCCAAAGGGAGACACAGACCCAAATCGGCAACAGGTACTTTTGCATATATGGAGATGAGCATGTGGAACCTTATCGGCCGTGTCCAACTTGAACTCGTGGCTCGTTTTTCATTTCATCCCGTGACAAAAATCGGAGGCGCACGTTTGCAATCGCCGAGGTCGGTCTTGTCCTGCCGTCGTTGGGAATGAACTGGGTCACTCAAGTCAGCCTTTTGCTTGTGGCCCGACGAGACGAGAATCAAGCAGGCGTGTTGGCGCGTGCGTGTGATCAATGGCCTGCGCGGTCTCGTCCCGCACGAGCTCGCCGGCGAGGCTGCGATGGCCGAGAAACGAGCAAGACATTGAGGTGACGACTCTTGTCAATCACGGTCCCTCATTTATTCCATATCCTTGACATACGAGTGATCTACTAGCACCTACACTCTTTGTCCTTTCTACTAAGACAATGTGTCTAACGACTAGGTCTTACTAGAAGTGCCCCCCCCCCCACTGCTGCCTTCCAGATCTAAATGACATGCCTGCAAACTACTACTTTTCCATGGTAATCAGTCACATTTTATTTTAGTATAACTAGTTGCACACACTTGTCAACAAGTGCATCGTTTGTACTCTCCAGTAACGTAGTTGTTCAACTAGCCTCCAGAAATTTCATACAGTAGGAGAAGGCAGTCAGGAAAAAAATTGGTGCTAGTTAGTTGTCGCTGTGTATGCGCTAGTCGTTCCACGAGTGCGCTGAATTGTTTTACGAGCGAGGACACACACACAAACACACACACACACACAAATACATGGACCGCTCAGTGTATTATTAAGCTGTCAAATAAATGTTCAACTAGCTTGTCATAGTGCAGTACTGTAGTTGACTTCTGCACTACTAGTGAAGTGCTAGAACTTAACTAGTGGAATTGAATAATGTCACTAATACGCTAGTGCTCATTATTTTCTTATGAATGGGATGAACACATGGACAACTCAGCACACTTAGTAGGACAACTACATGTTACTAGTAAGGTAAAACTGCACTAGTTGACCAGCAGATGCTACTAGTACTACAAGGCAAGCAGTAGATGTTTCACTAGCGCATGCCGTGTGTACGTGCGAGGCGTCCACACACTTTTTGACCTTGACTGAAGGGAAGCGCACCCTTTGCAGGCTGATTTTGAAATATGGCCGCCTGCTCATTCATGATGATGACGTCATCCCGGACGCAGGGACGACAGAGAACAAAGAGTGAGGCAGAGAAAAAAAAAAAAAAGAGGAAGAAGTAGTGTGACAGCGGAGAGGTGTGCACCTCCGGCTGCTGTTCCCATGGCAACCGGGCAGGTCAACGCAAACCTGTTTGTGTTGTCTCACGACTACAAAAACGACAATCACTGCAGGGAGAGTCAGCGAGTTGTGGAGTTTAATTTAGACAAAAGTAGTACTTTGCCTTCATTTGTGGCAATAATCACTGAAGGATTTTTACTGTTGGTAGCTTTTGCTCGGTAACTTCCCCTGTATGACTGCGGTGCCGTTTTGATGCCAGTGAACTATGCTGAAGTGAGTTGAGGAGTTTTCTTTTTAATAAGTACAGTAGTGCTTTGTCCCGATTCCTTGGCCTCCAGGGCGAACTATAATAAAGATGTGCTCCACGTAGATTTGATATTGTAACAGAAGAGACGGTCACAATTAAGCTGTTAAGTTGTTTATGGCAGAGGATAAAGAAGCTATGCCTGTGAGTTATGTTTTTTTGCTTCTTCTGCATGTATCGCTTCAGCTTGCATTTAAATAGAAGTTGTTCAAAGGTTTGCGATCTTGTGGCTTTTTTGGGGGGGCTGGGGGGCGGTTGGAAAAACTTGCAAGTTGAGGAGCAGGAGGAGGATTTGTCTTCATTCCAAGTGGGAGGGAAGGAAGGGCCGAGTTTCCCTCCTCCGTGGTGATCTCCCCCTCTCCGGCGCTCCCTCCACGTCAGTGCGCCCATGCCTCTTCAGGCCATCAGACATGCAGCGTTTGTGGGCCGGGCCTGGTAAGAAAGAGGCGACGAAGTGCGCGGGGGCATCCGGAGGTTTCTGTAAGCTGCCTATGTTGATGCGGGATTCCTGCACAATCTAACGGACTCGATATAAAATCTGCGTTTGGATCGAGTGACTTTCCGGATAGTTCGGCATTTGTTCGGAGACATGCAGATTGAGCCCTTGCGTGGATTTGGAGCGCTGGTGGGGGAAAGGAGGTCATGAATTTTTTTTTTTCCATTTCACAGCACAAATGGCTTGCAATGGAATGTGACACCAAGTAGAATACTGTATGCAAGTTGCACATGCATGTCACAAACGGCGCGCATGCATGCACAGCACTTGTGCTGTTATTGTTTTTGTTGCACCACCTGCGTGTGCGCGTGCGTGTGTGTGTGTGTGTGTGTGTGTGTGTGTGTGTGTGTGTGTGTGTGTGTGTGTGCGCGTGCAATGGAAGGCTGGCTCTGTCATCATGTGATTGTGATAGTTTTGAATCCAGTCGTATCTCTGGATATTAGACACACACAAACAGCTGAGCTGCTTTTCTAGCCATTTTCATGCAGTCGCATGCTGTCTACACTTCACTGCTGGGAAATAACTAGCTAGAGCTGCAACTGATGATATTTAAGAAGAAGGAAACAAACTTGTCTCACAATTGAGAAATTCGCAATTTACAGCAGCAAAAATTATGAAAAAGTGAAAGTACAAAAAAACAAACAAGTAATGCATGCACAAAAAAAAAAAAAATTTTTGTCAATGATTAGACTGTAGATTGTATTTATTTTTTTGCCAAAGAATCAGATTAAAAAAAAAAATTCCAACCCTTTATTGAAAAACTGGACATGATTTCAAAAAACATAAATCGACAATGATTCAGTTCCTGGTTTGATTTTTAACATCCAGCAGAAAATCTACAAAATTGTTGATCGCTGTTTTCCAAAGTCTAACGCCGTACGTAGGATCATCACTTAAAAAGTGATTATGTTTACATTAAGGTGTATTTATTATTCCTAATTGGTCCATTTCTTAATAGTTCAGTTATTTTATTCGACATTTATTGTGCGGGAGAATAACACTGTTTGAAATGCAGGAATGTGAATAAAATGTTGAATTACTCCATAATTTGTTGTCAGTAGCAGTGCTGTAAAAGTGGCAAGTTGTTATTTTATTCGACATTTATTGTGCGGGAGAATAATGAAATGCATGAATGAATGAGTTTGAAATGCATGAATGTTAATAAAATGTTGAATTACTCCATAATTTGTTGTCAGTAGCAGTGCTGTAAAAGTGGCAAGTTAAAAGCGATGGGGAAAAAAAAATGGTCGCCGGTCCGCATGTACTTGTCTCAATCTGTCCATCACACAAAACTTTTGGGGGCCACTGGCTTACAGAGCGTTGGAAGTCCTTTTTCCACCTCTGCAACACGTGTAGAATTTCACACAGCACGCTTAGTGGGATCGAGAGTTCTCAAAGGCCGTCGGAGGAATCGAGTTGGCGTTGAGTGAAATGCTAATATCTTGCCGGTCGAGAGGAGCTTAAAAACAACTCGACTCCGGGTTGAAAAATAAGAAAGAATCTTTCTTGAACTTTTGTTACCAACATTTTGTTGTTGCATTCAGAGGGTGACGGACCGGCCGGAAACGAGAGTTACTCGGCCAAATTTGGCGCATGCACGTTTTGTGCGCTCTTGCGTCTGTGTATCTACCATAGTGTGTGCACATGTGCAACTCCTCCCCTTATTTTGCCTGCGACATCACTTCCGGTGTTGAGGCAGCCGTGAGATGGTTTGTCATGGTCACCTCTGCACAACTTGCAATGTCAGCACTCGGTGAGTGCGCGCTCCTCGGGTCCCACTGTCGGATCATGAACGTGCATAGCCTGCAGTCTTGCGTGGATTTGGCGCGTGAAGCCACAGAAGCTGTTTTGCGTCTCACGTCAAATATTCCCAGCACGCCTCGGAAGAGGCTCCCACATTATCTCTTAGTTGATTTTAAGCTTTGAGTGCAGTTCTTCCTAAAGTGGGGCTCAGCGAGCCATTCCTTGGGTGTCCCTAAAATGACTTGCAATACAGCAGTATTGAATCAAAATTTTAAAAATTGCATCGCGACATACTCTTATCTTGCACAGAGTGTGCTGCTCGTACATCTTGGGCCAAACGTCTTTGTGACTATTTTCAAATGACTCACAGCAGACTTTTGACCTGGAGGTGTTTGATTTGTAATTAGCGAATGAGCATAGCATTTGTAATTAGCGAGTTAGCATAGCACATTGGGGTTTCCACGCCCTGTAAACCTCTTTAAATATTTGTGTGTCATGAAGGCATAGAATGAGAGCGACTTTCTGACTGGACCGACTGATGCAAATCAACTTTTCCACACCGTTTGAACCGATTGTATTTGTACGCAGCCGTACACATGGAACACTGCTCATACATTTGTGCCATGTCAGCAGCTAATTGCTTTTTTTTTTTTTTTGATCATCCTCGCTTGCCTTAACTAGCTTGCTGCCATGCTAGTATTAATTAGATATGAGGCTTTTCTTACTGTATCCATGACAATGGTGTGTTTAGATAAAAATAATGGCCAAATATAATTGGAATGAAATTGGGAACAATGGGCAACCATTTTGTTTCAATTGCAGTACCTAATGAAAAGGTGTGTGTGTGCGTGCGTGCGTGCGTGCGTGCGTGCGTGCGTGTGTGTGTGTGTGTGTGTAATTATTCAAGCGTCTGAAGGCCTTTGAAGGGAGGCAGTGGTTTCCACAGTGACAGTACACCTGCTTCTGCAGCAGGGGGCAGTGCTGGGGCAGCCAAACCACAACGGTGCCCGAATGGCCATTTATTTCTTCAGCCAGCAGACGTGAAGCGCATGCACTTGCTCCATCTTTGTGCGCGTGCGCGAGTCAATGACCAGCCTCCTCCACACGCTTTCCCACCAAGGGAGACACGATAGGCCTTCTCAATTGTGCGCCAGCAATCGCAAAATGTCGGTTAAATGTCTTAACTTCCGTCCATCTTTTGATTTCAAAACATGCTCGTTTTTATTTTATTTTATTTTTTCAGCGAATCAACAAATATGTCGAGAATTCAGAAAGAAGGTATCTTTACTGACTGACATCATTGATTTGATTTGGCGGACTTGAGTTTAATTTTATGGACCAGCGCTACCAGTGATTTTGAAGGCCCAGAGCAGATGATATTGACATGACAACGTGTTGACGATGAAATCTGATTGGACAAAAAAAACAAAAAAAAAGGCTAACATCCATACACACTGCTGGAAGCAGTGCAGCAAAGAGAGATAGCTGATCACTTTTGCTGGCGATGGTGTGCTCCATAAAATGCATGGCTAGGGAGTGGTTAGAGGGGGCGGCTATAGTCCCATCAGAAATCCGTGTGGCCCCAACGAAGCCCCTCCAGCATGATATTTGTAATTTTCTGAGCCCCCCTGTCTCTAGGTCAAGCCTCCCTTTAGCACCAGGAGAGAAACAAATCCTGGAGCCGTCCCTTTCGATGTTGACGGCGGCTCACAGGATCCGTTTTGTTTGTGTACTCTGATGACCTTCCTCTTCAATCTTCTTCCGATTCAACGCAGCTCTTCTCCTTCCCGCCTTCTTTCCCGCCCGCTCGCCTTCCTTCCCGCCTTCCTTGTTCTCCCTGACAACACAGAGCGGCGTTATGTAATCTCTGGC
Source organism: Hippocampus comes (assembly GCF_001891065.2). Classification (NCBI taxonomy): domain Eukaryota; kingdom Metazoa; phylum Chordata; class Actinopteri; order Syngnathiformes; family Syngnathidae; genus Hippocampus; species Hippocampus comes. The sequence goes on along the minus strand of NW_017805281.1, from coordinate 2,141,811 downwards.
TATTAGTTATGGAAATTGTGAGCGTTTGATGTACTTTGCTCTCTGCGTCTCCTCCTCCTCGTTCTCTCTCTCTCGCCATCCTCACTCTCGATAATCTTATTTCTCACCCTCTCCTCTCTCTCCGTCTCTCGACCGCATCCATCACTTGCTCCCGCCTCCCGCAGCCACCGTCGGACTCGAGGCGGAGAGCGTCAGGCGCGGAGGAAGCAGCAGCAGCGGAGACGGCGGCAGCGGCGGCGGCGGCAACGGCAACCGCCGCCACAACCACGCCGGAGGAGGACGGCGAGGAAGCTGCGACCACGGCAATGGCAACGGCGCGGCCAGCTTCGGGTCTCCATGGCAACAGAGCGTGAACGTGTTTGGCTCATGGAGCAGGCCCGAGTGTGTGGAAGAGCTGCACCAGCAGGCGCAGCTTAACCTCCAGAGCCTGCTGCAAGGTACGGACGGACGGGCGGACGGACGGATGGGGAAGGCGGGAGCACGATTTGACGGATGGAAGGTGTGCGCGCGTCGGTCGGGCTGAGGCGCGTGTTTACATGCGCCACATTCGAGACGTGCACCTGCGTTTCACAGTGCGCGCGTGTTTCTCAGCATACCGCATGTCGGCCGACAGAGGCACTGCAGACGATGCAGCCTTGTTATTGAAGCTCCTGACAGGGTGTGTGCGTGTGTGTGCGCGCCAACATGGAGGCTTGAGAAGTGCCCACTGACAGTGGCTGTCACTCCTCCTTTCCACTGTGTAAAATCTGCACGGTGTGAAGCTGCTGCTGCTGCTGCTGCTGCTGCTGCTCCTCTCTCTCCCTCTCAGTGTCCCGATGCTCTCTCTCGCCCTCTGCCTCCACCCAAGCGGTCCGAACGATCGAGCGGAGGCCAAACGCAAACAAATCATGACGGATCAATTGACTTGTTGCACCACCCGTGTTGGCAGCGTCTTCATGCACTGCAGATTCTCCACAAACTTACTTACAGCGACGTATGCTGGGCAAGAAATTTTGATGGCATGGCCCCCTGGTGGATGTGACCAAAGGCCAAACACGTTTTGGTTCTCCTTCCGTGTGATGAAGCCCTGAATATGAGCCGTAACAGTGATTTTTGGTCTATTCACACAAAATCCATCCGTCTACAGTCCAGCAGCCTGACACATCTCTACTAAGGGGGTTGGGGGATTCAACGCACTCAGAACTTGTGGTCTGCTGCTTTGTTGGTGACACAACAGCAAGCAAAAGTCCGATGAACTTCTCTTGCAGTCTTGGCTTTTTTTTGTTGTTTGACACAGTGCTACATTGGATAAGCTCGCTTGGGCAGCCTCTTGGTGTGCACGCATCAGATGCGCTGCGAATGCATGCAGGCTACCTTATGAGTCGTCCTGTTTTGGTTGAACACTAGATTTCGTTAAAAGATGGCTCTTTGTTGGAAATGATCTGGGCCCAGGAAGGGAGCGGCCATTCAAGAGTTTAGAATTTTTCAGTGGCCACCAACACCCCTGCCAGTGGCCATGTTGTTGGCAAGACTGCAACGGCTTGATGGAGAGAGCGAGTGGCCTTTGTCTGCTGCTCCGTAGAAAACTCGCTTCGCCAACGTCATTCGTCCTGAGAGTGTTTGGAAAGCAAAGCACATTTTCCCATTCAAATAAATGGCCAGAGAATGAATCCGTTCCAGCCACAGAACCGATTACATTGAACTTTTTTATGGCTATTGTTGGAGAGGAATTCTATAATATATTATTTTATTTATATTTATTTATTGATTGATTGATTGATTGATTGATTGATTGATTGATTGATTGATTGCCATTGCAGGCATGTGCCATCAGGGATTGATTCAAACTATTTTTGTTTTTTTTCACAATGAATGCGTTTTGGCATCAAGGTATCAAGGAACCTTATTGAAGTGAACTGCGGAGCTTCGTTTTGAAAGAGATTTTGCCACCTCCTTGTGGGATTTTACTGTCAAGAAAATATGTTGAAATGAGTTGAGGAGTTTCATTTTTAGCAAAAGTAGTGCTTTGCTGCCATCCCGTGGCATCGTGAGATCACGGAACTATGTTGACATAAGATCAGTCGTTTTATTTAGACACAATTAGTGCTTTGCCGTTATCCCGGGGCATCTTGATGTCGAGGAACTGTGTTGAAGTGAGTTGAAGAGTTTCATTCAGACAAAAACCGGGTTTTGTCATCAACTTGTGACATTGAATTTAACCGTTTTCAGGGGGAATTTTGCTGGTAATAGTTCGTCCCCCATGAATAGCTGGGCTTGATTATCGCCGTTGCTTTTCTCTATGTACACGACATGGCTGACTGTATACAGGTAAGTGAATTTGCCTGATGAGTCTGATGTGCCGGCAGCAACATCCAGGCTGGAAGTCATCAAGGTTGTCACTGCGTGCGTGGCCGTGGAGCTTACGTAACACCGAAACGTCTCCCATGACTAAATATTCATCTAGCTCTCGCTCATCCATATTTATGAAGCCAGCGTTTGGACCGCGAGTCCATCAGCCGGCCGATGCTGCGTTTATACGCTTGGGATAAGTGCAACTGGAACCGGCTTTGCGGCTTTTAGCAGCGGCGCACGTTGTATGTCAGCCCATGTCGCCAGGTGTCAAACTCAAGGTCGCTCATTGGATCTTGTCATTGCAACGGGTGCGATTCCGGCATGCGCATTAAATACAAAAAAAACAAAAAACAAAAAAAACTGTCTCTCGTCCACAGGCTGACAAAGCCAAGTGAAACCAAGCGTGTACACAAAGTGTATACAGAGAAAGATGAACGAGGGCCTTTGTTTGTGTCCATTTCCCCTCTGCGCCTCTCAAAGGGTGACCCGGAGCACCCGGGTGCTTTATTATTATCGAGGATGTCTGGCTTCCTTGCTGAATGGTGTATGTGTGTATATCAACACACACACACACACACACACACACATACATTTCCCCATGCTGACTGTTGACTGACCAAATCTGAGATGCTAACAATGTGCACTTTAGTGACGTCTGAGTGCTCGTCTGGCTGGAGGTTGCGAGAAGGGCATGTTTTTTTTCTTTTTTTCTTATGTTTTTTTTCCTTTTTTTTTTTCCTTTTTTTTTTTACATCCTACCTTTGCATCCCGCATGTCTCCTTGCCCTCCCTCCTTCATTTTGCCGACGAGCTGGTGGGAAAGAGAAGTCTTCACATACCTGTTTTTGTGATTTATATGATATACACAGGGCGGCCCGGTGGGCCAGTGGTTAGTGCGTCAACCCCACAAGGCAGAGGTACCGGGTTCAATTCCATCTCCAGCCTCCCTGTATGGAGTTTGCATGTTCTCCCCGGGCCTGCGTGGGTTTTCTCCGGGTACTCTGGTTTCTTCCCACATTCCAAAAACATGCATGGCAAGCTAATTGAACACTCGAAATTGTCGCTTGGTGTGAGCGTGAGCGTGGATGGTTGTTCGTCTGTGTGTGCCGTGCGATTGGCTGGCAACTTGTTCAGGGTGTCCTCCGCCTACTGCCCGAAGACAGCTATGATAGGCTGATATCAAACAGATGCCATTGCAGCGGTATACAAACCCGAATTTCACAGACAAGCTAAGCAGGAAACCCACTTCTATGCCCACAAAACATTCTTGATGACTATGTCGGTGGCAGGAACTGGTCGGATTCCAGTTTCCCGTTGGTCCCCTTCACAGCCTTCAGTTCTCATCATTGCCCACGTGAGCATCAAAGAAGCAGAATGAGGAACATCTCATGGTGTTGACGGTGCAAAAACGGCGACTGGCTCCCATGGCCTGTATGCCTGCGTCCACTTGCTAATTAAACTGTGCTTCCTGCAAGGCTCAGGCCACATTTAGATGCCCTCAGCACCTCCAGTCACTTACAAAAAAAAAAAAAAACTTTCGGCCAACTCAGCGCTCTCAAGTGCCCCCCCCCAAACCCCCTGCCTGTGTTGCTTAGCAACCACACCACCACCAGTATGGAATCCATATGGAGCAAGTTTAACCCAGTTCTCTATAACTCTGTGTGTGTGTGTGTGTGTGTGTGTGTGTGTGTGTGTGTGTGTGTGTGTGTGTGTGTGTGTGTGTTGAAGGGCTTTAAGGGATGAGTGGAGACTGGGTCAGGAGTATGTTTTTGGGGGAAAGGA
>NW_017805281.1:1985703-2137647 GCF_001891065.2 Hippocampus comes | reverse complement strand
CGGGGGGGGTGCAAGGCGGGCCGGGGGGGTTGGAATCTGTTTACAAAGGCCTGGGGGGAGTCGCCTAACTCTAAGCTGCAGGAGCAGAGGGGAGTGCAGCGAGGCTCGGCTATGCAGCGGAAAGAGTGACACGGAAAGTGGAAAAGGAGATGAAGAGTGTGAGATGGGGAGCTGCTGGATTGAAAACACACTAAAGGAGTTAAAGTGAGCCTTGTGACTGATGCTCGGAGCGCGCGTGTGCGCGAGTGTATTGGTTTGTTTATTTGGGTTCTTGTGTGCAGGAATATGATGCTAACACATGCCGCGTTGCTTTGCTGTCGCTGTGTGCAGACTTTGAGGAGCAGCTGTGCGACGGCAAGCCGGCAGGTCAGACATTCCGCCATCCGCCCTCGCAGAGCTCCGACGACACGTCGGCCTCGTCCGCCTGCCGCTCGCCCGTCTCCCCCGGCAACAAGCGCCCCGACTTCATCTTTCTGGTAAACGCCGCTGATTGGATTTGCGTCAACGTGTTTGAATAGGATCACCGCGACGAAAACACAGCAGCGCTCGGCTGTCCTCGACTGCTCCTTTAATGTCGTCCGCGAACTCTAATGGAACAGTCCGATGATAAATTCAGGATGAAATCCAATGAAGTGAAAGCGCACACGGAGCCACATCACGTTCACGCTCTCAAAAGGCTTTTATTGAGATGTTTGAGCGTCTCCCGGATGGAAATGTGACATCTCCATTAGGAATTTATCGCACATGACATAGGCGATGCCTATCTTTCCAGCCATTTGGAAAGCGTCTTTGGCAGGATGTCATTTGGGGACAAAAAAGAAATGCTACACATCGCCATGGCAGCCAGCTGGACTAATGAGTCCTGAGACCTGAATCCTGAGGTGACTCCACTGGCAAGCCGTTTCTCCTGGAACCTTTTAAATTGTTCTGTGAAGTTCACGCCTGGTGGGGCTGATTTCAATTAGATTTTAAGAGTCCCGAGAGATGACTTGGATCGGAATTCCTTTTGACAGCAGCGAAGGTACTCCCTCCTTCAAGGAAGATAAGCTGGAAAATGTCCACACGCTAGCTAAACTGTATAGCGGTGGAAGAAAGTGAGGGCTAGCAAGGTTGTAGCCCCAGGTAACTGGGACACTACCATATATTTCAACTCAACTGTATTTATAGAGCACTTTAAAACAACCACCGCTGTATACAAAGTGCTGTACATGGAGCAAATATCATATATAAAACAATCAATTAAAAACGAAGACAGGAGAAAGCACAAAAACAGTAAAACTAAGATCAAGTCTGAGTCATGCTGAATCAAAAGCCAAAGAATACAAATGAGTTTTGAGACCAGTTTTGAAGATGGGCAGCGAGTGGGCTTGCCGAATGTTCAGCGGGAGGTCAGTCCAAAGGGAGGGATCAGCAACGGAAAAGACTTGGTCCGCCCTGAGCCTCCTCTTAGTTCTTGGTACCTCGAATAACATCTGGTCCCCAGACCTGAGGCACCATGCAGGTGTGTGGGGGCGGAGCAGCTCAGAGCACTAAGGTGGAGCGAGGCCATTTAAAGATTTGAAAACAAATAATAGGATCTTAAAGAGAACTCTAAAATGTATCGGGAGCCAGTGAAGGGATGCCAGAGTAGGAGTTATGTGCTCCCTCTTACGAGTACCAGTCAAGAGGTGAGCAGCAGCAGCATTCTGGACCAACTGGAGATGCTTCATGGAGGATTGGCTGACTCCAAAGTAAAGTGCATTACAGTAATCCAGCCAGGATGTGACAACGGCACGAATTACTGTTTCAAAGTGCTCATGAGAAAGGTCCCACATGCCTTTGGGTGAAATTCCTACAAACACAAACTACAAACTTTATAGTACGTCTTTCCAGAGGAGCGGAAGCCGTCGAAATCATGGCAACGTGTCCCATGACTTCAGTATTTGAAGAGTCAATTAGGCTGTGTTCTTTTAATGACCGTTATTCTCCGAGCCCAGTAACTGGCAGTGAAACTGCGTCAAATTGAGGACGTTGGCTGACAACTTCATGTCTTCTTACAAGAAAACGATCCAAGTGGCGTCGACTTTTTGTAATCCATCTGATGTGTTCCTCCTCCAGCCGGCATCCAAGCAGCTCTACGAGGATGAGACCGCCACCTCAGTCTTCGGACTGAGGTCCCTAGCCAGCCCGTCTCCCTCACCATCTCCGTCTTCCTGCGAGTCCGATCGCCCCCCGTTAGGCTGGAGCCCCGGACCGCCCGTCGCAGAGAAGCCTCGCTGGCACCTTGGCAAACGCACGCCGGCTCAAATCACAGCAGGTAGGAAAGGCTACTAGGAAATTCGGGGACATGTTTGTTGTGGGGAGAGGGGGGCGAGGGATGGACCGCTGGTGGATCTGAAGCTAGCATGTAAGTCAAACCATCACACGACTATTTGTTTTTGGAGTAAAGGCTCAGGTGTCTTGATGCTGCTGTAGTGCCTTTAGTCTCTCTCCGCCATTGGACACCATCCCCTCCTTTCCACTTCTTCTGTACACGAGCGAACAGGTAGCCAGCAGCCAGCTTGCTGTTGCCATGGCAACTTGCTACTCTACCTCACAGGAAAAAAAGAAATGTGCAAAAAACAAAGCAGCAATGGAAGAATCAGAGGAAGTGAGCGAGCAGCACATGGAGAAAGTGTTGGCAAAGAAGGCCAAAAGAGGGATGAAAGAACATTCAATGGAAGCTAATAAAAGAATATTTCGTCACTCGTCCGCTCTCGCCTCTTCTCCCTCCATTCGGACTCACGACTGTCAGCAGGTGGCATTCAGGGAGGGACAAATACAAGGAAAATCCTTTTCTGTGCACTCGTCCACATAAATGATCCGAGTGCTCGCGTTCAACCTGATTTTGAGTCGACAGATGTGTCGCAGACAAATGTAGTGTCTTGTAGTCGAAATTGAGTTGTCCGAGTGCGCGTAATGTGACACATTCAATGATCGGTTGTCTGGCATCTAGGATGCTTCACAACCACATCGACAAAATTCTAGCATGTCAGAATTTGTGTTTGTTTTGCTGCATAGCGGGACGTCCCTCAGCGTCCTTTGATTGGTTCTTCGACATTGACAAATAGGAAGACAGTGCCCTCCTACATATGACATAATAATGGACTTGGCGCACACAGTCACAATGTACTGTACAGTATTTAGAAAGAGACATGAACAAAAGGGGAAAAATCGGAAAGTATACGTAGCAATTTAACTCATGCTATGTTTGCTAACTGTAAAGCTGGTTAGCAAACAGGATGTCATTCAACGGATTTGTTCAAGTTCTTTTTGGAGAATAGACAGTCCATATTGCCTTCGCCCCACCCTTTAGGAATGGGTACGTAGTTTTTTTATTCCCCCCGTTTCCAAGCTGAAAACAAAAGCACATGCATATAATACCTCCATCGACATGACTTTGATAGCTACTTGTCCCACCTCCCTGACGGACTTGCACTCTTTAGGAATGGGTACGTAGTTTTTTTATTCCCCCCTGTTTCCAAGCTGAAAACAAAATTACATGCACATAATACCTCCATCGACATGACTTTGATAGCTTCTTGTCCCGACTCCCTGACGGACTTCCACCGATGGACTGAATCTTGTTAGAAGCATGCAACGAGTTGGTGGGGTCTGGTCAGTGATGGACTCGTAGTCTGACGTCTTGCCCAGTCCAAAATGCTGAACAGTATTTGTAAGGTCATCTGACTCAGGGACCGTTGTGAACGAAGCAAAAGTCCTTTGTTTGAGCAGGCCATTAGATGACCATCAGTCGATCTTGTCTGCAGGTGAAGGAGGAGGAGCTGGAGTTAAATTTCATGGTGTGGACCTCCTTCAGCACTCGGCCTCCCCATCCCCCTCTCCAGTGGAGAACTACCACCAGCCCCGCTCCCTGGAGCCCGTCTCGGACACCCCTCAACAAAACCTCGCTCTGAGGAAGATACTCTCCAACCTTGACAGCACCTCACCTGCAGGTGCGTGAGATAGAAAAACTGAATTTGTCTGAATCGTTTTAATGAATAGTTTCACAATTGCTCCTCCTTCACAGATATCATTCTGGACCAACCGGGAATCATGGACCACTCTGGCCTGATTTGCTCCAACACTCCTTCAAGCACCTGGAACGGACCGAAAGGCTCCACCTTTTCTCCTGGGCCTTGGAACGAGCCTTACAACTGCATTGCCAAGAAAGGGCCGGCAGTTCCACCTAAGCAGCACAGTGTCATCGGTCATACAGGAGGCGGGGCTCAGGAAGGCCTGATGCTAGTGAGCAACTCGCAGTCTGTTTCCTTCTCGACCATGTCAGACACGTCTGGGAGACAGAGGAGCAACGTGCCAGGGATGGAGAGGAGGAGCGAGACGGAGGTGCCAACGGCAGACAGAGGGAGAGGTGGCGCCGGTGGGCCGGGCGGTGTAGAGGCAGGGAGAGGAAGGGGGATGTCGGCGCGCTCTTTAGCTGCGGCGAATGCATTCAAGTTCCGCGAACGTTCTCTCTCCACGCCCACAGACTCTGGTTCCTTTTGCTTTACTGAAATTGGCACAGATCAAGCGGATGGGAGTCTGGCATCCACGGGCAATGGAAATGTGATGTCTGCAGAACACCAGTGGCATCATCAGAACTTTTTAGGTCTCGGTGAGAACTACGCACTCCTCTATCCCAGAGGGAGCTCAGAAGAGAGTGCCAGTACCGCCGACACAATCTCTGTTTCGGCGTCGGACTACAGTGCCGAAGGACGCTTGTGCCTGCGCTCGCGGTCCATCTCGCTCAAGAAGTCCAAGCGCAAGCCACCGCCTCCGGTGAGAAGCGTCTCTCTCATGAAGAACCTCGGCCAGGCTGAGGGGAGGATCCACCATGAGGGCGGTCTGCATCGGGGCGGACGGCCAAAAAGCCTGCACATCCCCAGGGACCATCCCCCCGACTTCCGGCCAGATTTTCTGTTGCCCGCCTCCAGATCTGGGGAGCTCGGCCCAGGAGGCTGCGACAGTCCTCCAAACCTTGAGGTTAATGCGCCAGAGAGGGAGGCAGAACAAACTTTGCCCTCTAACTGGCAGCTCGGAGATTGGAGGAGCAATGATCCCTACAGGTAGGGTTGTTTGAGATTTGGCTCTTCTGGTTGTTTTCCTTTCCCTCACAGCTTTCATTTATTCATTATTTCAGATCTCTATCGGGCTCCAGCACTGCGACGGGTACGACTGTGATTGAATGTATGAAAATCAGAGGCAGTTCTGAGTCATTGCTCAACTCGCCCACCACCTCCAGAGCCACGTCACCGATGCACCTCCTCACGGAAACGGACGTAAAGCCCATTTCGCCCTTCAAGCCCCCTGGACTCATGTCCCCATCAAGTGGCTATTCCAGCCAGTCGGAAACCCCCACTCCTACTGTGCCGCTCAGTCAGGCAGCAGGTACGGGAGGACCAGGGTCGTACGGGACATCGGGATGTAAGATGCGGCCAAAGATTCCAGAAAGAAAATCTTCACTACCGTCACCCAAAGATCCTACCGCCAGGTCCAGATTATCATTTGAGATGCCAGTTAATGCCCACCTGGAGCTATCGTCAATCAAGCCAAAGCAAAAGGCCAGCAGACGGCATTCGGATACATCCACAGCGGCAAAACCTGGAAAAATTTGCCCCAGCTCTTCGCAGGTTATCCCCATGGTCACCCAGAATGAGCTGAAAACAATTCGGCTTCGTTCGATCTCACGAGGCGATCTGGAGGACTGCCCAGATGGTGCATCGGATACCATTGAAGAAGAACAGCAGTGCAAAGACTTTGAGGACGACGCCAGCCCACCTCCCATCCTACCCAAACCCAAGCCACCAGTTGCTGTCAAACCCCCCTTGCCAAAACGACCCCTTAACCTGCTTCTGAAGTCCCAGCCCTCTACGCCCCCTCTAACCCTGGACTCGCCCCCAGCGTCACCCGTGGAACGCCCCGTGCCGCTTGGCAACATTTACAAAGTTATGAAGAAACCTAAACCCAAAAAAGCACAGGCCCCAAGTCTTTCAAACCCATCTGTGGTCCCAGATTGTAATTCCATCTCCACCCCACATGCCACCTATACCCAGTGCCTCTTCGACCTCCCTCCCCTTCCAGAGCCCCAGCCGCTTCTGGAAGATCCCATTTTGGAGCCAGAATTTGATGCCGGCCCTCAACTTGGACCAGAGGACGGAGGCTCTCTCCCTTCTCCCTGCAGTAACCAGGAGACCCTGGAACTCCAGGACAAGAGCAAGACCCTTCCTTCAAGAATGACAATCTCCTGTCTGGCAGAGCTCTCTGACAAAAAGAAACCCAAGGTGCGAAAAGCGTCTGTAGTAGAGTCTTTCTATGATGTTGTTTAGCAATTTGATCTCAAAACAATTTCTCGGCAGGTTCCTCCTCCTGTGCCCAAGAAGCCGAACGTCCTCGTACTGCCTTCATCCGGCCACACTTCAGCTAACTGCGGTACAGACCGCCAGACTACACCGACCGACAGTCCCCTGGGCCTTCCGTCTCCTGGAGATGTTTTCCCGCCAGACATTACTATCAGTCCTGAAATGTCAATACAGGATGAGAATCCCTTGGGAGCAGACGCTTTGATGGAGTCTTCACGTCACTCTTCCCAGCTGGATTCTTACCTGGTGGAGCTGGAAGGGAAAAGTGCTACCACAGGGACTGGGGCAGGTATGTTTATAGAAAGTGGGGGTGGACTTCCAAGATAAAACAAACAAGTTACTCATTCCATTCTTACATTTGGTTGATACACACATGTAGCGTCAATAATTTGGATGACTTGATGTCCTGTTCAGATGACAGTGCGGCGAGTGACAAAACGGTGCTTCACATTGTGGAGGAAACGGACGAAGACTTCTTGGCTGGCACGGCGGCAACACACACCACCGAAGACCTGTTCACCATCATACACAGGTAGGTTTGACCAGTTTCTTACCACCCGTGCACAGTGATTAGCTCAATAGGAACTTGCGACAAGGCAGAGAGAACCAGGTTACCTGGCAACGGCTCGAGCAGCGACCACTGCTTCTGACTTTTCTCTGCCGTGTACGCATTTCTTTCCTCACAGAGACATCAATATCCATGCACACACACGACGCTAGTCTCTTAGCAACAGAAGCTCATCATTTTTCGGAGTGATGCTGAAAATAGCTCGAAATAATGTTAAGGAAGGTTGAGGATGAGATGGAGGAAGCAGAGACTGCTAGTGTGCGGAAGATTTAATAACTGGGGAAGAGTTAGTCCAACTTGATTATTGTCTTTAGTTCTTAAATCCCGTTTTTTTGTTTGTTTGTTTTTTTTCCCACCACAGTGGAATCTGGATATGCTTGTAAATTCAAGGACCACCTTATTGTACCTTTCTTTGTCTTCTCTGTCAGGTCCAAGCGAAAGGTTCTGGGTCGCAAGGAGCCCTCCGACTCTTTTGGAAGCCGCCAGAGTCTGACATCCCCTGTCAAGCAGATGAACCTCCCCATGGGCGGCGGCCAGCGGTCCAGCTCCCGCAATGAAAACTTCATGGCCCTGCTGCAGAAGAAGGGCAACAAATCTTCCAACGCGGGGGCCCGGGTGTCCGCCGCCGAACTTCTCAAAAGCACAAACCCACTGGCGCGACGTGTCACAGAGCTCTCCGGCGAGGGTGGAGAAGTCCAGGCCAGCCAAGGCAAAGCCAGCGATCAGTGAGGTCAATTCTAGTGTGGATAAGCTAGCGGCTCACGACTTTGCTCCAACCACTAGCTGACCATTTGCGTCGTCCAATCCTATCAGAGCACACTTTTGGACCAAATGGTCCCTGGCTTGGTTGGAGTCGTATCGTTCCCTATTGAAGCTCTGGGAGAGTGTGCAAGAGCAGAGCGGGGATCCCACAACTCGCTCCATGGGAATGCCAGATGGACAGATCGATGGGAAAAACAGTGTTAAAAAATCACCAATCGAAGGGTAGACATTTGTTCTTTTCTCCTGGATGATACCAACAACCCCTGATGAAGATGGCAATGTAAGCATGAGTCATGTGATTTTCAGGAACCCGTGTAATAATAATTATAATCCATGGCTGACTGGTCCACAAGATCTTTCAAATCAGATTACGTTTAAGAACCCCCACAAATGGACTAAAGCACTTTTCTTCAATGTCAGGAGGCAGTATCCCCCCCCCATGCCCCCACCTGCCACTGCCCCCACTTGTTTTGTGTCTTTTGCTCCGGTGGGATGTACCCATACACTATAATGTATGTGTAGTGTACAAAGAACATCTTGAGACGACAAACAACAAACTGCCCAGGAGACACACAAAGAACAGAAATGTCTGCACGAGCCTGTGTGTGTGTGTTGGCATGAGTAGGTGTGCGCACAAATAATTATCATCATCACCATCATCATCATCATCGTGCCTGCGGAATTTCTGCATGGAGAGCATGAAGCAGGCCTTTGGGCGCGGGAGCGGAGGGTGTTGGGGGCCGGGGGCGGTGTCTTCTTGTCGTTTTGGAAGGATAAACACACCCAACGAACCAGAGATGTGTGTTTGTGCTTGAGCACGTGCGTGTGTGTGTGTGTGTGTGTGTGTGTGTGTGTGTCTGGTGGCACGCTTCCACAAAAAGGGAGCCCAACTGGCTCGTCGAGCGCTTCTCTACCCGATCGCATGACGTCACTTCCTGACCTCTCCCTCGCTCCTACTGTTCCTTTTTGACCATTCTCTCGTTTACACCGGCTGAATGTCAACGAGCGACCAGTTACAAAAAGACGTTTGCCCCCCCCCCCTTTTTTTTTTACTACTTTCTCGTGCCAAACCCTGGGTTGGATCGGGACGCACATGTGAAGGTTGTCGTAAGATCGTGAGATTTCCTCTTTGCATCCTCTTGACGCCGCTGTGTGAGGGCTCCCTCTGGTGGCGCGAGGATGGAGCGCCACACGCTCTTCTCTTGAGTCCGCCATCATCGTGACGTCAAATCGCACCGCTGCTTCTGACCAATCGTGAAGTGATGCTTTCTTTTGGAAGATTTAGTGGATGAAACCCTGAACAAATGTATTTGTTTGCTTTGTATAGCAAAGTCTGACTGCAGCACTCTGTCTTTTATTTGATGCTGTTATTTTGTGTCTGTGCAGTGGGAGCTGCAATGTTGACAAACTTCCTAAGAATTTTCAGGAAAGATTCCCATTGATTCATTCGCTTGATATACAGTAATTGGCCACATACAGGTACTTTGCACCATGTTAAAATGGCCTCTCTTGACATTCTTGTGTGCGCGTGTGATGCATCAGATAATCTTACAGCCATGTTGTGTTGTACGTCGATTCGTGAACTTTCAGTTGTAGGTCATTTGACGCGAGCATGCTGCACACCACACAAGCTGATGCCTCCATGTTGTAAAACAGACTTTCCCCCAACCCGCTCACGAGATCAGGGGGAAAAAATAGCACCCAACCGCCACTTGGGGGCAGCTTATAGCAACAGACATCAATAGAGTCAGACCACTTATTGGAGTTCTATTTTTGTTATTCCTTATGGAAAAAAAAAGACATTTAAAGGAATATTCCATATATGTATTAAATCCCCTCGTGGCCCATCCAGTGGTTTGGTGTGTAGCTGTCCGGAAAAGCGCCACATTCCGACATGCCAGTGCCATGAAGTGATTCTATCATAAATAAATTATTTTTCTTGCGTAGAAACTCTTAGTCTTTGTTTGATTGCTTGAGGTTTGCAATGTGCAAAAAACGGGCGCAATCTTGACCGCTCACGGAACAGATTATTGTGTTTGCCAAACGCGCTAAAATCCAGCGCAGTTCATTTTCTGCATTGTGGGAGGAATATACGAAAATGGAATTTAACATCTGCAATGTGATTCATCAAATCGGAACAAAACTGCAATGGCCGATTTTTTTGTGGCAATCGGTATGGAAAGCGATGCCGGACCACTCTTCTAAATATTTTTGAAATGCCAGAAACAAAAAAATAAAATAAAAAAATCACAGAGGAGTCATGCCACATATCACCTTTGACAAAAATCAAATCTGCATTTCCTTGCACTTGGGTCGTTTTAGTGCACTGTAATATGCGCTCACTTGCCAAATAGTGCACACTTCAGTGCCTCATTTGTACTCTGTAGTTGTCCCACTACTGTGCCAAAATTGTCCACTAGAGTGGATAAAGAGCGTACTAGTACAGCAACGTTATATGAGTGATATCCAGCTAAAGGTCCACACACTAGTATCCTTTTTGTCCTCACTAGTAAGACAATTCAACATGCTAGTAGAACAACCAGGGCACTCGAGAAATAGTGTCTGACTAGTAAAGCTTTTTTTTTTGCACCTTTGCCTTCCACTCCTGTGTAAAATCTCTGCGCATTAGTCAGAAAGCGTTGCCATACTCCTTTGCAAAACTATGCACGAATATCTGTATACTACCACTACCCGAGAGATGCTAGATTTTCACAATTTTTATGTCACTGTCAGAATTGGTGACATGCAGTTTTCAACTAGTTTGCCGTTTTGCCTCGCTAGTCACATGTAGTTGTTCTACCTGTGCGCCCTCGTCTTTCTGCTATTCAGAACTGTTCTATCTACTTACGAATGAATATTTAGAGCCTACTCGTAGATAGACAATTCGTTGCACTAGTAGATGATCGAAATAATGCTCCAATGGCCTGCCATAGCTTTTGAGCTGTGGTAATTGTGTCCTGTGTCTCTCATGTGCATACACACAGGAGATGGCTCATCAGGGCCAAGCGAGCAAGCTTCCCACTTCCTGTTTCTGACAGCACAGAGCACGCCATGCTATCTACAACGCACATACACACAGGAAGGGCTGACAACCACTGGCTGGGTGGCATGCGGCGTGTCCGTGTGTGTGTGTGTGTGTGTGTGTGTGTGTGTGTGTGTGTGTGTGTGTGTGTGTGTGCTGCTTGATTTTTTTTTCCAGGAAAGGAGAGGAGGATAGAAGCCACTTGAAGTGATGTGCAGCGGATCCTGCCACAGATGAAAGTGACTCTGAAAGCTGGACATGGGAGGGGCTCAAATCATGTGATGGAAAGCAGCAAGAGGGGGAAAAAATGAAATGAGAAGAACAAACAGCAGCAGCAACACGGGCGGCTTCCATTCTCCCGTTAATGAACGGAAGCACCGGACGTCGCACCCGAAAGACGTTCCCGCTGGATGGACCCGAGCCGCTCGCATCGAGGCCTTCGGGAGTCTGCCGAGCGCCGTCCGACATGCACTTCTATCACCAGGTCAGCATCCTTAGCGCCTCACTTGCATCACACTCGGCTCAGCATGACAGTGCTTTGGCCCTGTGAGGATTCATCTAAAATGTGATTGGTGAAAGAAACAGTCCCCTTTCTGATATTGTTTGTTCGATGGGTCAGCAGTTGTGATTGGGAAGGCTCTGGGGAGATTGAATTGACATGACAAAACGAGGACGCTGAAATATGATTGGACAAAAAAAAAAAAAAAAAAAAAACAGCATTCATTCACTTACTGGAACCAATTCGGCCAAGATAAAAGAAAATCAAGGGTCCACTTCCTGTGTATGTGACGCTGACAGCCACTAGAGGGCGTAGCGTTGTGGTGTCTGATGACGTGTTTAGAGGTGAGCCGAAGAAAGTGGCGACGTACCTTTGAACGGTTGATAAATCGAGTAACGTCATCACCGCCCCTTTTCAGGTGTCACCTTGTATCGGGTTCGACAAGGTTTCAAGTGGACGAGTAGTAGTGTTGTTTTAGAATCAACTCCTTGCGCTGTAATAAAAGGCAGAGCACGATTTGTCACTCCTTTTTGATGTTTATTGTAAAACTGACACAAAAACAAAAGACAAATGTTTTTTTTTTGTTTTGTTTTTTACCTATACCGCTAACCGTAGATAACTAGCAGTTCACTAGCTTAACGCTAACATATAATGACAAACACCATTGACGGAGTAATCAGAAATTAGCATCATGTTTTAGTGATTATGTACCTTCAAACAACTGCTACTTTAACGCTCACGGAGCAGCATCAAATCCAAGTAAATAAAAATCGAAGATTTTATGACAATGGGGTGGGGAGGGGGTTCATTGTACCCGAGTGGCCTCCTCAACTGAGGTATAATTAAGATCTGACTCCAAACTATATATGTGTATGTACAAGTTAAAAACAAAACAATTTTCTCGCCCACTTGAGCAGTATCTCCTTCAAGTCCGGGTCCTCATCCAGAGGCCTGGGAGCTTGAGGAGGATTCTACACAAAGTCTTTCTCCACCTTATTGGTTCCTCCTTCCAGATGTTTCGATCATTCGGGATTGCGACATCTTTCACGACTGCCGTCTTTTGATGTTTATCCACCACCACTGCATCAGGCTGGTTGGTCATCACCAGTTCGCCAGTCTGGATCTGGAAGTCCTACAAGATCGTGGCCGGGTTGTTCTCAACCACCTTTCGGCAGTGTCCGCCATCTTGATTGTGGGGATACTCCTTATTTGTTACGGATGTTCCGGTGTACTATTCGTGCTACCTGGTCATGCCGCTCCTTATGAAGCTTGCTCGCCAGCATCTCCGTCTAGTCTCTCAGTTCAGCCTTTTCCAGCCACTTCTCTGTTTTCCCATTGTCAGACACTTATTTAATTTCAATGGTTCAAGCCACGTGTTTATGATTAATTTTTTTAACTGAATCGAATAATTTAATGGCAACACAACAGCCCCCTAAAGACGATGGCCCACCAGGCATTGGCTCGCTGTGCCGGTCCAGCCCTGGCTGAGGGTGTGAACGTCCTGTTTAGAGAACGGAGGCAGTCGCGGAGTGAGAAGACCGTCCCTATCCTTGCTCCCCATCTCCTTTTCGCTGTCGGCATTTCCTGCCGGGGCTCAGCTGAAAAGTAGGCAAGCGTTCACGATGAAGGGGGAAACACAATTGGTTCCGCTTCTTTTGTGCTGTTCGCCCGGAGACGTTTCAGGAGCTATTTGCAATTTTGGGAAAAGTAACAATGTAAGGGTTGTATGTAATGTAATGTAACATTTTTGATGTGACAATGTAACATTTTTGACCAATGGCATTTTTGTTTCTTTCCATGACTTTTCTTGTCTTTCAAGTCAATTTTCCCCATTGAAATGAATGGAAATGCTATTCCTCTGTTCTTGCCACCCCCCCCCCCAAAAAAAATGCATGTTTTTCTTCTGAATTTCATTTGTGTATTGTGCACACTAGTAAAAAAAAAAACAGATAAAGGAACACTCATAACATATGATGAAAACATGATGGTGCATTAGCGCCCACTGACTGATATCGTGCTTGCGCTGCAAGGAAGTCAATGCGAATCGACGGCGTCCAGCTTTTGTGTAGTCGTCTGGGGGGTCGCTTATTATTGTGCTTCTGAAACTGCGCTGCGTCGTCAGACTGGCATCTGTTTCGAATATTCTGAATCGCATCACATTCAAGGGAATGCTCAACACACACTTGGCTGTCTCATGGGAGCGCTAAAGTTAATAGAGTGCACTGTTGTCCAACAAAGTGTCTGGTGTGTGTGTGTCGGTGTCTTCCATCCTGTTTTTTTTTTTTGTTTGTTTGTTTTTATTGAAGCAGATGGGCCATCGGGTTTGTAATCATGTGACCTTTTGACTTGGAAATGTAAGGCGGCGCCGTCCTGTGACGCCGGGTGTCAGGCAGAGGCCGGTAGAGAGGAATACACACACGCACGTGCACACTCACTCACCCACCCACTCACGATGCTTAGCCCTCTCACGTCTGCTCTCATCTTCAGCCTCCTGCGTCTTTGCTTGCGTCCTTTTTAATCCAACGTTTTAATCCTGCTCATCTTGGCACTCACCTGCCCTGCCTTCCTTTTTTTCCCACCTCATATTGTCCCGTATTTGCAGAGATTCTTCATTGGCGGCTTTTTGGGACCCCCCTCAACCCCTCCCTCTCCCCAATTTGCTTCCCTCTGTCTGCCAACCCCCCAGGTGTTTATATTCTCCAGCTCGTGGAAGTCACAACTTGTCCTCTTCCTCCTCCTCTTGTTGTAATCTAACTCCTTTCTCCGGACCTCCCTCTCGCCTTACTCATGCTGCGCGCTCACTAACTTGGAGTCAGACCGTGCCACTCGCCTCAATGGTGTCCGAATAGCGGGTGCGGGTGCCGGGGCGGTGGGGGGGGCCCATCGGGACACATTTTGGAAATCTATTCACCGGGAAAAGAAAGCCCACTCTCAATCCAGGTATTTGTGCCTTAACAGATGATATTTTGATTGTTTGTTGTCTCCACAAATGTCTTATTTTCTGGCTGAAAGTTGTTGAAATATGGAATTTAACGTCGGACACTGTAATCCGACACCGTATAATTTTTGCTTGGATGGTATCAAAATCGATGGCCTTGATAGGTGCAAGCGGCACCACAACGTACTGGATGTACTCGTGTGTCGTTTTGGTCTGCAAGGGCAAATTTGGTCTTTCTGTGCTCTTCAGTTGCTGTTTATCCAAGGAATAAGCAAGTGGAGTTCCACTTTTTTTTTTCCCCCTCATGTAGACTTGCGTAACATGCACGCATACCTAGCACCCTTTGGCTGCTTCACCGTCATTCTCGCTCAATCATATACGAGAGCAATGTGCTTGGATAATAATTAATGTTCAAGATAGGAGAGCTATCTTGATCAGGCAAAGTTCCCGACTGACAAGATATTTTACATGTTTACATCCACTTTCCAAAATCATTCCAACTCGAAAATGTTTATCTTAGTCAGGACAGTAGGAATTTGGCCAATGTGATAACCGGTTTGCGCAAAGAGTCACGGTAAAATGAACAAATGGGGAGTTTTTACAGATTCACCTCCTTCCACCAGGGGCGGAGCTACAGGGTGGCCATGGGGAGCCAAGGACACCTCTTGTCAGATACTGTGCCATGAGTTTTTATTTTTATTTATTAATTTTTTTTGTACTAACCGCACATTTAAAGAACAAATGTACAGTCTGTCTCTAGTGAAGAACATTTGATTATCTGTTAGCTAGTGCAAAAATGTATTCGATTTGAAGTAGACGACACACATGAAAATCCACTGCAAAGAAAATGGCATGATCGAGTAAGTTAAGATCAGCAGAATGTTGCTTGTTACTTATGCTATGATAAAGAAAGATGGATCCACGCACGGTCAGCCCTCACGGAGGTGTTGTCTCACCCTGGCGACCCCACTGAAAATTTTCTGGCAACGCCCCTGCCTTTCGCATTACCCCATCCCCTAAAATATTCAAATTTGAAAATGTTCAGGACATCTTGGGAGCTCTTTATCATAAAACTACCCCAATTGTTTTCCACTATAATTCCCATATGAAGAGAGATTTGACACATTGACCTCCAACTCCAACTTTAGCTTCCAAATTTGCATTCATACTACAAACTGATTGGAGAAAACCGAGACAGACTGTTGTGCGCCCGCCCGACAATCCATTCGTATAGCTTAAACATGTCGCGGAAAATTCCACCTCACTTTGACCAAATGTCACGTTGCAGACAATTTACCGGCATCCGTGTGCCCGAACTTGGTGACGGACAGCCTGGCAATCTTTTTTTTTTCCGCTAAATATTCCCAGATGACGGTGCATTGCATTTCCACTCGCCATCTCATGTGTTTTTCTTGGGGTCCGGCCAGGGGGGCCTCACGTGGGCCAACATGTTGGGTCAGAGCGTGCGACTCCAGTCCGTTAGCATCCAGAACCTATCCGAAGTGGAGCGAGCGAGACTCCAGCAAGTGGCCTTGTTCCACCTGGACCAGAAGGACCTCCACTTGAAGATCAGCATTCCCAGAGGTACGTGTAAGACTACGATTCCCTACTTGTTGGTGACATTCGCATATGGGGGATCCCTGTCCAAGTGCGGGTTGTGGATGCTTTTGTAAGGCGAGGATTTGGGACGTGCTCAGATTTATGACTAGCGGAGCACGAGAACGGCAAGACAAAGCCAACTGATTGATGGGCTGATGGTCGGGGGGGACGGCTTCAAGAACTTGGAAGGAGAGGCTGGAACAACTGCGAATAGGGAAAACTTTGGACATCCCGGGCGAGCACATTGAGCAAAGAGACCAATGTTGTTGTTTCATATGTAAATGCAATGAACCCCAACTTTTTGCACGGGATAATCCCAGAGCCGCGCACCTTGGGTGAAAATCTTCTTGAAACAGTTTGAGCCCTCCCATACGCACTGAACAGCATTTTTAAACACGTAGTGAATGTATTTCAACACAACAAGCTAATTCAGAGGATAACATGGATCGAAAATACTTTTGTCTCCCCAGTTAAGGTCACGGTAAAACTCATCTTAACACAAAAGAGAATGAGCCACACTCAGTGTTTCAACGCTAACATTTTCAAACGCGCAGTATACTGTATTGGCCAAAGGTCTGCTAGCTTAATGCTAATGATGCAAAAGACCAAAGGCAGGCTGAAAGACTTTAGCCAGGCTATTTATAAAACTATAAACAAGTGCTAATTTAAGCCACATGGGGCATTTCGCAAAAATATGAGCCCCCCCCCCCACCCACCCCATTTTACGGTAATAGGAAAAAAAATCCTCCTAGGAGAAAACAATGATGAAAAGGACATTTTACAAGACTACAAGAAAATAGTTCAGTTCATCTTCTTATCAGCGTGGCCCAAGACCTTCTTCAGAGAATGATAGAAGCCGACAGTTTATTATTTAAATTTTTTATTAATTTTTGGTCTGCAGCACTTTATTACAGCTGCACTTGTTAAAGTGCTTGCACAATAAAGTTGAGTTGCAATGAGTTAATCAAGGTCTGTTGCGCCAGCGATTTGGAGCTCTCTTTGATATGTAAACATGCATGGATGATTGTTGGCCGCGGTCCAGTTCCTCATCCAAACTTGCTTCCAGATGTGCAAAGTCGAACCGCTGACTTCAAAAGATGCACGGCAAGTTCTCCAGACATCATCGACGCTTCCGTCTTTGAAAAATGAACTGAGATGGCTCATCCATCAGTTTTGCCGAATCTAAGTGAGGCATCCAGACACTTGTTTGCTTCCAACTTTTGGTCCTTTTACTCTTCCGGTGAAGACGGCCCGTCACACGCAAGGCCACAGGGATCGTTCTTGCGAGTTTGTGTGTCCTATGAGACTTTCTAAGCTGCTTTTCTCAGCCTCGTCTTGCTGGCTGGCTGCCTTTCTCAGAACTATTAACTTCTGAGTATAAATGTATGTATAGCTCAACGTCTGCAAGTATTAGCCCGTGACGGCACCGTGTTGGCTTTCGTTCCACCTTGTGGATTGGACTCATTTGTCCATTGAGCAAAGTCTTTCTCGGTGAAGCGTTCGCTTTGGTGCCCATACAAATGTTGATGACAAAATGTGATTATGAGAGATGGGATTTTTTTTTTTATGTGGCAGGACAGCGGTGCATTGAGATATGAGTGGAATACTTGTCACTCGTATCTCAAATCGTCTGAATGGATGCGCTTTTCGTCCACTCCATCAGTCGAAGCGATTGAAAACAATTCAAATTTTCTGACCAACACATGCTAAGATGCAGCAGCAACTTTCCCCTGCTAGGGTCACTCGCTTGATTTGCCTGGCATAGTTTTTAGTGTTACATTCAATCTACTGCAACCTCATGACGCAAAACTCAAAATTGGTGGCCAGGTTTAGCTCTTCGACCCACTCAAATGCAATCTGCCGGATCAAAATACTGAACTCTGGATGGGGTGAAAGTAACCCAGTCTGCTCAATATCCGCACTTGCCTACAGGGTGGGATCGGAAAATAACGTCACAAAGAAGCGGTTGATTTTCAACGAGATTTTTATCGAACCTTTGAGCCACTAGAAATAACCCGACGTCAGAATATTGTGCAATCTTTCTGTGTAAAACCCCCATAAAATGTAATGGCGTTCTGAAATGATATATTCAAGTACCTTATCGGTGGTTGACATTTGGAAAAAAAAAAAAAAAAAAAAAAAAAAAAACTCAACAGCTCATCAGCTCGTTGCAGAGGATAAAGAATATATGTTCAAATATCTGTTATTTAAAGGGCTATATACTGTCGTGTGTGTGTATATACAGTATAAGGGGTATCGAAAATGGATGCATTGGTTGGGTGTATGTGGTGTTATCGTGTTAGCATTAGCATTGAGCTAGTGGACTAATAGGTCGGGTAATTCGTGTCTCTGTTGGAGTTTTGTGGGTTGGCGTATTTTCCACCCAAGCAAGTGTGGGAATCTTCCCGTACAACTTTCTCCCCCGAGGTGAGCACATCGGGTCACATCTGTCGCCACCACCCCCGCCCCCCGCTGCCCTCTTTGACTTCCTGTTGTCTTTTGCTGACATTTTGAGGGTTGTGCTGTTGAAAGTTGTCCGACATATTTAGCCACTGGCGAGCTCAATGGAATTCTCTGTCAACACTTGAGAGACTTTTTCTCTTATTTGCTTGTTCTCATGCTCCTCTTTGTCCTTTTTGCGGGCTTCCTGCTTTGCTGCTTCAGGAAAAGAGACCACCCTTACGCCCCCAACTTCTCACAGCATGTGATGCCACAGAATGACCCAGACACATTATTTAAATGAACACTCCATATAATGACATGCTCACTCGGGATTTTGCTCACCAAAGTTTCTTTGTTTGCAAACCTGCACTTGTGTGGGGGGGGAAACAATTTCAATGAATGTTATCTCCCTCCACAGAAATTCGCAAACGGCGAAAGTCGCTGCGCAGGAAGTTTGACTCATTTTCCAAGGAAAAAAAAGAGCGTGGTGAGTTGAATGGACACACTATAAAAAAAAAAGTGAATTCCTGTCAGGGTGGCAGAAGTATTCCAGTTTATGACATTTTTTTTTTTTTGGGTGCAAATGCGATGGTATTTTAAAAAACATAAGTGTTTTGCAGCATTGACAGGGAAAAAATCCGTCATTATGAAGGTCAACAAACGATGATGCAAATCTTTAAAGACGCAACACCTGTTGCCGCTTAGCCGCACGTACAGACTTATCTGAAGTCTGACCCCGTTAATGAAAACCTGGAACATCGGGAGCTGGCCCCGCTCCTGCTGGCTCTGCCCGTCTTTTCGCCGCCACTGAACATCCTCCTTGGCGGAGGTAATAGCCATGTTGAATTTGGAAGCTATGATAGTGTTTCCCCACATTACAAAAAGGCAATTCATGATCCAGCTTCAGACATCAACCGATGCCAAACTGGAATGAAGCCGGAGAACAAAAATCCAAGTACAGTATCATTTATTCTTTCCATTTTGAATTGTCAATCAAAAATTGAAAGATGGACTCATTATTTATTTATTTATTTATTTTAATTTAGTGCAAAAAAAAAAATCGAAAAAACATGCCAGGTTTCCATGTTTCAATTTTAGGCTAGATCAGAAAAATTGGAGTTGGATTTTAACATTCAAATGGTTGGATTCACATGATGGAAAAGTTTGGTCATGATTTATTTCATTAATCACTCAAGAGCCGTGACCTTGTTAACAGCCCTCAATTTATCATGTGATATATTTGATCCGAGCCACAAATTGAAACATAACCCATCAGGCTATTTTTAGTTCTTGTGTTCGATTTAAAAACGGATCACCCCCCCCCACCACCCCCCCCAAAAAAAAGATCAAGATTAATTCAAATGAAACACACCTTGCCAAGGCCCCGCCATCCTAAACTATTGAAGTAAAAGGCTGAAACATGCTCACATAAGTGGATTTACCCCATGATCCAGATCTGCACCAAACCCAATAAAGAAACAAGGTGCCAAGGATGTTTCCAAACAAGGGCTCAGCGGCCATTGTTGTCGCTCGCCAGCAAACGTGGCCAAAAGTCAGACGGCGTGCGTCGGGGTCAGCGAGGAGCTTAAAAGCCAAGCTTGGCCAAAGCAGGCCACCGAGTGCACCTATTAGCAGACCTCCAGTTGGTTTCGCTGGATTAGACCGGCACATGAAAGCCTGCTAGCGCCCTCCGCTGGCTGCGGCAGATGTCACCTAACACACTGGATTTGGTTTTTGGCAAAAAGTTGAAGCATGAAAATAAATTGGCACCTCTACTTACGAAATTAATTTGCTCTGGAAGAATTTTCTGAACTAGAACATTTGTAAGTAGAGACGCGTTTTCCATGTAAATGCACTCATTCGTTCCAAGCCCCCCCAAAATTCAGACAAAAAATGTTTCATAAAGGATAAAATGCATCAAAATATGTCACGAATACATGTTACTATTAGATCATTGCCCAATAAATAACAGTTGTCTATAATGTAAAAAACAAAGAAAAGAGTAAAGAATAAAAATGGTCATTTAACTTTTAACTGCGTCCTTGTTTTTTTGCCTTCTTTAGTCCATGTTCTTTCTCAGAAGTGGTTTTTGCCTGGCGTTTTGTAAAGACCTGATCCAAGGACGTTTGCTTTTGTCGGCTTTTAACAATCCTTCGAAAATGTCCAAGGCAAACATCAGCAGAGTGAGCCATCGCCCGACTGGTGAACACTTTTTCTGGGTGATTCACAGTTTAGTAAAACTATCGGAACACCTCCTGGGCGAAAGACGAGGATGCTACATCGATCCCGATCTATCTATCTCCACGCATTTACATATACGGTAGAAGTCCCTCTTAGCCAATGGGATGCCAGGATGATGCTCAGTAATAGCCAATGGCAGAGCAGCTAAAAGAATGTTGCATTCAGGATACTCGGAGCTGTGAGGATCAGGCAATTCTGTATTTTAACCTTTCATAAAGAATTTCTTTCGGAACAAGAGGCAATATTTTCCTGGTGAGACGTTTCGTAACTTGAAAATTTCGAATGAAAAGACATTCGTCAGTAGAGGTACCACTGTATCTTTGAATCACCACACAGACATAAAGTGCTTTGTTTGTATTCATTTTTTTATGTAGAGAATTAGTGAATAATCATTCACTCATTGACTACTACTGCTAAAAAAAAAAACTTGCCAAAAACAATGCTATGGGAATCCGTTTTTTCCCCCCAACTGAGTGTCATTTGTTCTCGATCGCTCTGTCTAAAGCGGCACACGTTGTTTGTCAGAATCTGCCCCCAAGGCGTTCGGCATCCCGCTGTCGCAGGTCATCGCCAACGACCGGGCCTTGAAACGCCGTCAGGATGCTGTGAAGGAGAGCCGACGGGACTGCTTGGAGCTGGAGGCGAGCATCCTGCGGTTCCGGGCCGAGCAGCGGCAGCTGCTCTCGGGGAGCGCGCGCCCCTCAACGCCCGCTAACTCCGTGGCCCCGGCGCCGCCGCGCTCCGTTTTGGACACCGTTGGGCGAGGACAGAGACGGGTAAAACTTCAGTCATCCAAGTCATGGTAATCCGAAAAAGATGAATCGTGGCAACGATCAAAGCTGCGCAAGCAAATTTTCGATAGAGAGAATTGATTAATCAACAAAAAATCTTGAACTACCGTATTGGCCCGAATATAAGACGGCCCTGATTATAAGACGACCCCCTCTTTTTCAGGACTCAAGTTTGAAAAAATACTTTTTGAACACCAAATTAACTTTTATACAGAAAATAATGACAGTGCATCTGAAACCAATGATTATAACAATATATTTGAGAGAAAGAGCATGTTATTTTGCCTCATTCAAATCTAAAGTGCAATCACATTCGTAAATGAATGGCTTCTGGTTTTTGAAATGTAAATTACATCATAACTTCTCCTCAGCTGCCGGTTAACCTGGCCGATCTTCGACCCACTTTTCTCCAGATTGTCATGACGTTTCTCCATTTTCTGTTATCTCTTCAATTATTTTCTTCTCTTTTCCTTCTTATCGCTAATTTTTATTTTTCTTCTTCGTGCTACCGCTATTTTTATTTTTATTTTTCATGGCAGGGGCTCACTTTGGCCTGGGGAGTCAAGTTCAGCATTCGCTTCAATGATATCTGGCGCCGTCTAGCGTCGTGAATGGGTATAATAAGACCTCGAATATAAGACGACCCCCACTTTTTCAGTCTTATTTCAATGCAAAAAACATCGTCTTATATTCGGGCCAATATGGTATTTAACCCCTAACCTACGTACAATTTGGACAACTGCCGCGCGAATAAAATAAAAATACTGAACCACTTACGCCTTCCTACCTTAGCGCTGGGTCAATTCAAATCTCGGATTGATTGATGAGAATGACGTCATCATGTAAATCAGTTAATCGGGAATCACTTGGCGGCAGAACACAATAGAAACCGTACTTCTGTCTACTTCGCTCCGATCCCAGGGTGGGCTCTCCGTCGACTCCATCTCCGATCTGGTGGACAGTCAGTCCCGCTTGTTGGAGGCGCTGCAGCTCTCCCATCCAGCAGAGCTGGAGCTGAAGAAGAACGGCGGCGGCTCGTCAGAGGGCAGGAGCCAAAGCAGGCTGAGCCTCAACCCGTTTTACCCGCAGGTGCCTCAAGTTCTGGAGCGCTGCTGTGGCCACATCGAGGCCCACGGTGAGGCGGCCGTCCTCCTCTCTCTTTATCTTGCGCTCTGTCAGCATGCCTGACTCGCCTTCCGTCCTCCCTTCAGGTCTTCAGACTGTGGGCATCTTCCGAGTCGGGAGCTCCAAGAAGAGGGTGCGGCAGGTGAGCTCACTTCTTGGTGGGTGCGTTGACAAATACAGACGCCGTTACCATCCCGTCCTTGTCTCCCCCCCGCGCAGCTGAGGGAGGACTTTGACGCGGGCATGGACGTCCAGCTGGACGAGGAGCACAGCGTGCACGACGTGGCTGCCTTGCTGAAAGAGTTTTTGAGAGAAATGCCGGACCCTCTGCTGACCAGAGAGCTGTACCCCGCCTTCCTGCACGCCAACCGTACGCATGCACCACAACTATCCTCAGATACATAATTTGTGGTCGATAACTCATTTCCACTTGATGATTTTTCTTCTGTGGATGTCATCCAGTTCTTGGAGGAGAAGAGCAGCTCCAGTACCTGCAGCACCTCCTCTACCTGCTGCCTCCTTGCAACTGTGACACGCTGCTGCGCCTCCTCACTTTCCTGCACACGGTGCACAGCTTCGCCCAGGACAGCGTCGGCGCCAACGACGAGGAGGTCAGTGGTGCCACGTCCTGGAGTGCAAATGTTTTGCTCCTGTACTTGAGTAGATCTGGATTTTACTCCCTACATTTGAAAAGGGACATCCGTACTTTCTATTCCTTACGTTTTTCAACCTGCACGGATAGCGATTCGATCTTTAGCCCGCCGCTCATGAACTTTCCTCTCTGACCGGCACAGATCCCCGGAAACAAGATGACGGCCGCCAACCTGGCGGTCATCTTTGGACCCAACCTGCTCCAAAGGGAACGAGGAGGAGAGGCCGGTCCACAGGCCGTGGGCATCGAGGACAGCACGGCTATTATTAACGTTACTCTGGCGCTCATGCAGAACTACAGGAGACTTTTCATGGTGATTCGCTTTAGTCTTGGCAAATGGCGAGCAATATGTATATATGAAAAATAAGCTCGAGCTCTTCAGTGCTACTCCCAGGTAAAGTTGACTCACAGTCACATATTCTTTATCCTCTACGGAGAAGGACTAATATTAGTGACGCACTGATGTTGTGAGAGAGGAGTTGGGACTTCTCAATGAAGCATGGTGAATCCGACGTGGTTGAGTTCCACCAAATTATGTTTCGTAGGTGTCAGCCGAGCTGCAACAGGAAGTCCTGGTGAGTCTGATCCAGACCGACCCCGACATCATCGACTATCTCCTCCGCCGCAAACTCAGGTGACGACAATCACCGTTTTGACGACTGACTGCCTTACAAACGCAGCCCTAACCCCGCTCGACTCCGTCCCTACAGCGGCAGTTACGTGACGACGGAGAGCGGCGCCGGCTTGGGCGGCCGCCGGGACACGGGAGCGTCTTTGGACTCTGTCGGGGCCTCCACTGGGAGTCTGTCCCCGACCCCGATGGAGCCCCGCTCATCGCTTGAGGGCGGCCTAAGTAGCCAAGTCTTCCTCAGCGTGCTTAAGATGAACCAGAGCAGGAAGCAGCACAACAGCAGATACGGTATGCTCTCCTTTCACCTCTGCCGATGACATCATCAGTATTCTAAGAGAGTGCCTCGTAGCCCTTGGAAACGAGCCCAAGATCTTTAACGCAGTACTGCGTTCCAACAGAAGTCCGGCCCAGCAAATCCATCCGCCACATGCGCCAGTTCCACTCCCACCACAACCTGCTCAGTCTGGCCCAACCTGCCTTATGTGCCGTGTCTTCCACCTCCAGTCAGCAGTACCCGGCGGATGCGAGCAGCGTTTGGGTGAGACAGGCGCCCCCCGAGGAAAGCAAAGCCAGCTTCTGGGACTTTTTCACAGGGAAAGGCTCGGGCTCCGAGACCTTGGTGTGATGGTGGTGGGCTGTGTTCTGAATCGGTGACTTGTTCCCTACTCCCGTATAGTCTTATCACATTGCAAGAACACTGCAAAATGGCTGCCTCACAATATAAAGGCTTGGGAGTGATTATCAACACAATCGAGGGGATGCTGACGGACAAACGAAATATGTGTGCGACTGACTTGACTTTTTCCTTTGACAATCTGAGGGTGTGACATGAAGGAATCATTCTGTGTACAAACTGTAACGTACATTTTTTTTTTTTAAGAGCCACACAAACAACTCCAGCTATTTTGTTCAATCTATTTTCGGTAAAATGCAATAAAGTGTCCACTGTACATATGACCTAAAAAGCATCCGTCAGTTTGTTTTGGTGAGGGAATATGATGTAAAAGTTATATAAAAAGTGACTTGGCTGCATACAGCAGGACAGCACAGATCATGTGAAAAGCCAGAAGGTAAGCAGAGCTGCAGTGTTTGCACAGTTTATCCTCCGACAAGTTGCACATTGGTTGTGGTTCTGATCAAAATTGTGTTGTAACTCTCCATCCTTCTGTGTCCTTTGACCCAATAACAGAATTTTTCCTGTCACTTTCAACTTTTTTTTTTTACTTATTCAAATTAAGTACAGTTTAACCATGATAGAGCAGCATTTGACACATATTCAAATAAAGCGTCGCTACTGTAGTCAGCACACTACACATTCGATGCTTATTATGATTCATACGCTGAATAATTCCATCTTCCATCTCATTTCAAGCGAACATTTATTCTCGCTTCCGAGAACAACTTTATATATTTACACATGCACTCTCACCAAAAGAAAATAAAAATCAAGTCTCACATATCCAACAATGGGAGACCAGGGGCATTCGTGAAGTGTGACATCCAAGTAAAATAAGTGAAACATTCATCATAACATGAATATTTAAATAATCATGTCATTTGACTTGATTAAATTTGTGCACTTTGAGTGCAAGCGTGTGGCTAGCTAGCACGTGGTGACTTTGAAGCCACCAAAGCCGAATACTTGTCTATTGATTTAACCTTTATTTATTCAGGTAAGGCAACGGAGAACACATTCTCATTTTGCAATGTTGACCCTGCTGCAAACAGCAGAGTCAACTAAAATGTGCGCGGTGGTTGTGGGGGTTTACTGTACAGTTCAGTGCAGCAGTCGTGGAAGGAAGCGTGACTGCCGTCGTGCCCTGCTTGGACCCGTCGCCGAGCTACGAGTGTTTGCCGCTTGGCAACGGAACGACTGCGTGTCGGGTTAACACCGGCCAGAAGCCCTTCGGCGACGTTAACGTGTGTGAGACGCAACACAAAGACTTTGCAAGTTCACTTTGGACTTCTTTGGAGTCACCTGGGAGGGAGGGGTCGCGTGGGCCATTAGCGTGTCGCTAAACGGAACCCCGCCCGGCTAATTTCACACACTTGAATATGCACATTGAATAGGAGTCCTGTCAGTTGCTGAGCTTGGGCAAAGCTCACGTCCGTCTTCCTCGAGGCCGCTGGGACGTCTCGACCAATCCCAGCCAGCGATGTGGCACTAAGCTCAGCCTTCGTGGGTAAAAAAAAAAAAAAACAAAAAAAAACATCCAGAATGGTCTGTCCTCATGCCCGCTGTGACGTGGTTCTCAATGACGGGTCGCTTCAGTCTCTAGACTGGTAGAAGAGGATGTATCCCGACTCTGAGTTTTTGGAAATGTCCGACGTCAGGCCGTAGAACTCCTCAATGGCCTGCGCGTCGATTTTCTGCAGGAATAACACAAGATTGTTTGTAGAAAAAGAAAACCAGAACCTTGTCCTGACCTGATGTTTGGATGCCGGGCAGACGCTGAACTACGGAGGAACTTCCCAACATTTCAGAAAGCAATTCATCTTCTGAAATGCAATTAATATTTTTGAATAGTTCACAACCCATTTTGCAATTCATATTAGTAATCGGCGACACGAAGTACCAAACCCACTAATACGACATAAAATTTCAAAAAACATAATGACAGAGTCACTGATTTGTCAAACGGCCGCAGTATAGTGCTTTAAAGCAGGTTTATTCGATGTCAGATTCTCTTTTCTTGCCGTAAGTATCAGTGGCAGGTATCGTCATCCTTCGCAAGGACTCGATAGCTTCAAATAAGGCCGGTATCGGCACTTGTCCATCCTTAATTACTGGTTTGAGTTTTTTCAACACTTGATGAGTCACCTGCCACACGTGGTGGCGAAAAATGTCATTTTCATTTCAAATTTTAATTTCTCAAGCTTACCAGCCCCCCCACAAAAACAAAACAAAACAAACAAACAAACATAAGACTACGTTACCAACTACAAAAGCCAGGTTATTTGCTATCACAGGCCAAAGACACAAGACAACTGCAGGCCGCTTCCTGGAAGGAGAGATTTCAAAGTCACGACAGGCCCCGGGAACGCACCTCAACGATGTCATCGTCGAAGAGGAGCCAGAAGCCGTGGCTCTTGACGATGGTGATGTAGTGGCCTCGGTTGGGCCCACTGAAGAGGACAAACAAGGCATGAACGAGTGAGACAGAAAGTGACAGAGAAGGCGAGCCATAAGTCGAAGGTCGGGTCCCACCTGCCACAGTGCACCACCACAGCTACCAGGTCGTACATGCGGTCCGGGTTGGTGGCGTCCCCCGACGTATTGAAGAGACGGAGCTCCAGAGGGAAGACCACGCGGTAGGACAATTTGGTGTAGCGGTGCAGCTGATCCATGTACTTGAAGCGTTTGAGGTGCAGCGCCAGGATCATCGGCAGCTTCTTCACTCTCATCCTGAGCAGCGGAAACCTGTCAACCCGTGCAACAAGCCGCCAAAAAAAACAACGGAGGACGACCGGCTAACCTTTTCTGGGCTTCCTGTTTGCTGCGGCACTGCTCGCAGTAGTACTTGTACTCACTGCACAGAGTCTCCGTGTTGCTGAAGCCCCTGCGAGGTCCAAAAAGGAGACGGCCACATAGCCAAGGTCACATGGATCCTATAACCTTGTGATCCTGCTTAAGATCCAAGCACTAGTCTGCTATTTGTCCTCAAGAAATTAGACAATTGGGCACACTTACAGAACCACCTGGGCACGATATTAGAACCACTGCCTTTTTCACTACTTGTGCACTTTTGGCCAACAAATGTCAACCTTAATAGGAAACTACTGTGGTCTGTGTACATTATAAATTTGTAATCGTTATCATCTAGTGCTTCACTAGTCATACTCGTGACACGCAGATGTCAAGGTTTGCCTCACGAGTAACATGACGTTCAACTAATGCACTCCAGTGGTGCTACCAGTGCGTCAAAACGTGCTCTAGTACATCCTGGATAAGGAATAAACACTCAGAGGCTGCCATCACCTGAGGCAGTGCGTGATGGATGTGTTCTGCTCCACGTCCACCGACAAATCCAGGAAGTCCTCATCCTTGCTGCTGACCTGCAACAGTGATGTGACATCATCACTATCACCATCATCCTCATCCACACAGTGCATGAATGCAGTCCTCTCGCTGGAGTTTCGGTACCCTATGCCAGTGATTCCCAACCATGGGGCTTGAGAATCCATCATTGGTGCCGTGGGAAATTATCCAATATCACTAAACCGGGCCGAAATTGATTCATTGACGACAATTTTTTTTTTTTTTTTTAAACATGGAGTAAAGCAAGTATGGATATTAACTTTTGGCATCTCGGTGTCACGGACCTAAACTGAAGTGAATTGAGCAGGTTCTTTTAGACAAATAGTATTGCTTTGCCACCACCCTGTGGCATCTTGGCAGCAAGGAAATATTGTCAATGAGTTGAAGAGTTTCATTTAGACAAAAGTAGTGCATTGCCACCATCTTGAGGCATCGAAAGGCAATTACAAAGCTTTTGGGGAAGCAGCACTTTCTTGGAACGCGGGAATCGCTGTCCATCTATGACAGCGATGTACGGCAACTGGCATAAAATTTTAACTACGCATGGCCCACATCATGTCAATTGAGATGAGAGAGAGCGGCATTAGTTCGTCACTCACTGCTTCACAGTTGAGGCAGCGTGTCTCGTTGGTTAGCGTTCCTTGGAAGATTTCGT
This sequence comes from Hippocampus comes, assembly GCF_001891065.2. Classification (NCBI taxonomy): domain Eukaryota; kingdom Metazoa; phylum Chordata; class Actinopteri; order Syngnathiformes; family Syngnathidae; genus Hippocampus; species Hippocampus comes. The sequence goes on along the minus strand of NW_017805281.1, from coordinate 2,109,306 downwards.
GGACCCACGTCTGCTGCGTCTCCTTCCCGCTTTGGCCGCCTCCACCTCCTCCTCCTCCTCCTCCTCCTTCTTCTCCACCTCCTTCTAGTACGACTACCTCGCCGCCGCCACTTCCGCCATTCTGCACCAGCTTTCCATTCTGCTGCCCCTCCTGGCTCTTCTCCTCCTGGAGCAGGTCTGCGATGGTGTTGAGGAGGTAGTTGAGGAACTCGTGGGCATCTTGCTGCATGTAGTTGTCAAACAGTTCTGCACGAAGAAGGCAAGTCCATTTTGTTTATATTGCATATATTAAATGGGTGACAAAAGTTATCCCCAACTCCTCTCTCAGTGTCGTGTGCTGTGTTGACGGGAAGGCGTTACGAAGGTGTTACTCCAAATATGCATAATTTGGAGTAGCAACTAATCGAACGTGATACTTTTTCCAGTCAAGTACTCAGACTACAGTTACTTTCCGAATACCACAAAGTGTTATTTTGTGGACTGTGTCGTCTTCCACATGTAAGTAACATCAACATTTCTAAAAGTGGCAGCATTCGCCTGCGGGATATGGCAGTGAGAACAAATTTGCAAGACTTAAAACTTCGAAGCCACGGTTCCTCCCTCATGCACGGGTTGTATTGTAAAACGAATGGTAGTTAATGAACAATAAAATACATGCTCAGTGCTCACTAAACGAGGTCAATTTCACTGGAACATGGTGAAATGCAATGTGGCCGTATTCAATTTCCCATTCCAGTCAGAGGGAGTGACATCATCGTTTTCAGCGCATTAACAACTCGCGTGGCCATAAACGGCAAGGGAGGACGGGGATAGACTGTCACGTTTGGAAGCTGGAAATACAGTCGCTCTTTGGAGTTTGTGAGCTCAAAATAAAAAAGATGAAGTTTTATTTTATTTTTATTTTTTTCATACTGTGCTGTTGACAGAGTGCTTCAATAACACCATATATATATATACACACATATACACACACACACACACACACATATATATATATATATATATATATATATATATATATATATATATATTTTTTTTTTAATTACGGTATTATCGCAGCACAATATGCATTCAAGTTTAAAGAGAAAGTACCACCAGATTGTGACTATGACAGGAGGTCTTTATGGACATTATAAATGTTGAGTTTTGCCAGTACAACAGTACAACATGAATAGTTAAACAAATTAAGGAAGAAATACTCTTTATTTTAGATTTTAAAAAAATATATATATTTATGTTAAGTAAAGTCTTGAAAGACGTCTTTATTATTATTATTATTACTTTTTTAATAATATATATTTTTTAAAAAACAAATATTTATGGTCGGTGGGTGTCTTTATTTAATTAATTTTTAAAAATGTATTGTTACTCTTCTTAAATGTCAGTTTAAAAATGCACTTCCAATCAAAGTGTCAAAATAGGCTGTCATTTTTATACTAAGGACGGTTGTTGGTAGCTGCTATATGTAATTCACTGTAACTTGTAATCGAACTTCAGTTACTTTTAAAAGAAAGTAATCGGTTCAGTTACTTTCCAAGCACATAATCAGTCAAGTAATTTTTCGAGGAAACTGTAGCAACACTATTCATACGGCACCAAATTCATCATTCCCAGCTCCCCAAATCAGGATTTTGAGCTGACGTTTTAGTCAATCAACAACAACGGTTGAGTCTATAAAAAGTGCCCACCATTTTCTTTTCTCAGCCGTGAGATAAATTTCTTCGGAGGGATGACGCCCACTTTCTTCTTCTGCGTGGCGATGCTGTTGAACAAGTCAGCCAGGCAGGTGAGCAGAGACTCCTTGCGTCGGGGCTGCACCTGCGAGCACAAAACCTACAGGTGTCAGAGAAGCAAGCCAAGCGGTACTCCGCCAGCCTCACCGTAATGTCGCTTTACCTTGTAGGCCAACACCTTCTCCCTGAATGGGCGACAGAAGTAGAGAGCTTGCAGCACCGAATTACAGTAGCACGTGTTGCCAAACTGAGGAACAGACAGACAACTTTGTTGTAACCAATTGCCCTGGAAAGTGGAGACGGAGCCACCGATTACTGACGTTGACCAATCCAAAGTAGTGCTCATTCACGGGGAACTGTTCTGGTCCAATCTCCTTCTCTAAGGCAGAGGCATTGGCGCCCTATGGAGGGAAAATAAAATTCAGAAGCAATCCAACAGAATGTCACCAAAATGTCAGTCTGGGTAGTGAAGAACGTCTCATCTTCATTTAGCAGCAAATGTTTTTTTTGCTTTGTGAGAAATGCAAGCGTGTTGAGTTCAACATAAAGTAGCAACATAACAAGTGGCTGCCCTTTGCCAAATGTTCTTTAAAAAAATGCTTCTAAAATCCTTCAAAATTCAGGAGAAACAACTGATGATTGAAGTGCATGACCTTTCTATGCCCTTCTCACCAATTACATTCCATTTGCACTGTATCAGTGGCAAGCCACCCACCCTGTTTGAAATGGTAATTCTGATGCATCGCCTGAAAGGACCCCATGGAATTTTGGCCCTGCAATCTTATTGGTGGACAGTTTCAATTGTAACCTGTTGGCCAATCAAATTAGCAGAAACCCCAGTAAGCAGACGAAAAGAAATACTCGAGGAAATATGCTGACAAATAATCAAGTTCTACTGTTTTACACCGCATAGAGATTTTCTATGGGCGATATCACACAAAATGTCCCCCAAAAGGCCACTGATTTTTTTCAACCGAGACAAAAACTCAGCTTCTCTGGAACCCATCATCCAATGTTCAAAATTCATGCTACGTACGACACCACTTGAAGCCATTCTGGCTAACCAGACTTAAAGTTTTGAAAAACTGTAATTTGTGGAAACCTTGTCACATAAATATTGTGTTGTACAAATGCCAACACCGGTTAACAAGCCGTTATTTCTCGACCTATGAAATAAAATTGTGTGATTGGATGATCTCTCGCGGCAGATTGGGAATCTGTGTACTAAAAACAACAAGCACACCTCAGGCTCTAATTTCTTTTTCTCCCCTTTTCAACTTCGACATCCACATGCAGCACATGTTGATCAACAGCTCCAAAAGCTCACTTTGGAAACGTAACCGCTTCCATCACATGACAGGCGGTGGAAATGCTGATCGTGCTAACGTCCAAACCAACAGGCATCACCAGGGGAAAGAATCAACTTTCACCCAAACATAGTATCCCAGGGCGGTGGATACGAGCATTAATGTGCTACGGGGCTCACGCTTCTGGCATGGATACAAAAGCGAAAGTAGTGACTTAAGCATTCAAAGTGTGTTGTTGTTATGTAGTGGATGCTTAGCAAGCAAGTTAGCGCGGCAGCTAGCCCATCGCCGACAGCCAAGAACGGAGCCCAAAATGCCAAATCCTTACCATCGTACAAATCGAGGCGATCTTTCGGACTGTCATCAGTATTTCCATCCGTTCGCCGCCATGTTGGACCAAACCCTGACGGTGAAATGTCCAGCCGATGCGGCTGCCCAGTTCCGGGAGACGCTGGAAAGCTTCTAGGGTCCAACGCTTCAAAGCTTACTTTGCCCCGTACGCATCATGCACCTAGACAAGATTACGCTGTAAACACTTAACCGCACGTCTACGTTGCCGCCACATTGGATGGGGCCAACGACACCAAAGTCCCTTCTTTATTTTTTGATTGAATTTAATTTATTACCCCGATTAGGGGGACAGACTCGTGTATTTTCGTTTTTATTTAATTTATATGAAAGAGGAAGTTAAAAAATGAACTCACATATTGTGGGTTTTTTTTTCCACATATTGTTTGCACAAGTGGCTGTGTTCAGAATTAACCAATCACATTCAAACTCATGCTAATGCAAGTCACGACTGTCGACTTTTGAAGTGCGGTGAATGTTTTGTGGTTATGCCAGCAATGTTATTATTATTGTTATTCTCCTTGTCAGCCAATAAACAAAACTTTGCAAACAGCAACATCAAACTAAATCATATACATACATCTAAAAACAAAAATACAATACATCTTTATTTATATAACACTGTCTTAACACCAGCAGCTGAAACAAAGCGCTTTACAAAGCATTTAACATAAAATACAATACAACAGAACACACAACATAAAACTCGTTTTTTTCACTGTTTGGGAAGAATGTGTGCCTTTGACTCGTGCTACCTTACCTGTGTTTATGTGTTTCCACTGCATTTGTACGTGAATATTCATTATACCCCCCCCCAAATAAATAAATAAATTAATGAATAAATGACAAATCCAAACAAGTACATTGACCAGCAGGGACTAAGGTAGGCCTCTCTCCGGTCTCCTAACCCCAACCTTGTTGAGCCACCCGTCTTTAAAAAATTGCCAGTGTGGGAGAGTTAACATCACTACGAAGATTGTTCCATAATGGCACTACCGTGTCCCTAAAAAAAAAAAAAAAAAAAAACCGGGCAGAGCTGACACATCCAGTATGGCCGAGGTGCTAATGTACACCAAAACCAAAGTAGTCCGTCTAAATATTCTACATCTATGTGTATGTTTCGATTGCCCCGATTACTACGTCTGTCAAGCTCGACAGGGCACGCCACGTTTCCCCTCTCTCGCATCTTAATGATTCACAATCATACTTTATTAACAATTCATATTTTCCTACGTCACTTTTTCTCACAGCTCAAACGTTATTTCATGTATTATTATATTATTATTATTATTATTATTATTATTATTATTATTATTATTATTATTATTATTATTATTATGATTATTATTACAGTACTATGTTGTTTATTTTATTTATTTATATTTTTACTGTCGTTTTATTTTGAAGTTAAAGTGACAAGACTTCTTTCATTGTATTGTGTTTATGACGTTGTAGTGTCGCTTGACGCTACAACCTGGCGTGCAGTGACGAATGATAGTGTGTTGGATGCTTGTAATTAGAATAGAAAACGCAGGCGGTGCCTAAACGATGTCAGTTTTTATTTTCTTTATATTGGTCACAGTTCTTATCGAACAGATTCCATAAAGTCAGGCGAGGCGCAATAGCACAATTCCATTGTTGATGCGACTGCAAAGATAGGGGAGGAAATGGACACCGCCCAGTTGAGTAATGGCCATGTGGAATACATTGACCTCGCCTCCATTCAATTTATCAGGGACGACCTGACGTTTTTCCTCATTATGAGGTGTTCACTTATCTTTATCTTGACTGGTTGTTTTGCACAACACACAAATTGTACGAGATTCAGAGAACGAAACTGATATATATAACGAAACTTATATACATGAAAATGTTTCCTTAGTTTTGTACACGTGATAAAATTCCTCTGCAAATTAACTTGAGGTTCGTGTTAGGACTCAAAGTCAGTGATGATTTTGGAGATTTTTTTGCTCCCGCGTTTGAAATCTGATAGATTGTTTTGTATGAGATCATCTTTCTCCCAAAAGGATATTTTTTAAATGGATTGATCTGTTCAATAAAATTAAAAAAATAATAAATCAAGATTATCCATTAAGAATGTGTAACAAAGAACTCAATTTGAATGAAGCTTCATCAATAAATAATGACGAGTTGTGTTTTTAGTTATTCTGCTATTCATTAAAATTATTTCAATGCTTATTTCAATATTTAAGTCTTTTAATTTGATATTTAGATCTCTGAGTATTTCTTGTAGTTTCACGTAATTAATCCAATTTGCTTATTTAGGTATTGATTAAACTATTTTTATATGTCAATATTCAATTCAGTTAGTTTTGAAATAGGGTTGTTCATACCACTTTTTTTCCAGAACGATTCTAGTACGAGTATTCACTCTTCGATACTGAGTAGCGATACCTCTGGTACTTTTGATATATAACATTTTATATAACATAATGACAAAATCAGTCAGTCGCAGGGCACATATAGAGACAACCAATCATTCACACCGTCATTGAATGGGAACCGATCCACGCAAGTTAGGCTATTGTACCACTACACGATCAGCGACTACTTTGAAATATTTCACTATTTACTCAATTATATCTATACTTTATATGAATATACAATAGAATATACAAAGATTTCCGTTTATTTCAGAATGTATGACAATCGCTGGTCCCCCCACGTAGCTCTGTCACTGGAATCGACCTAAAATGGACATTTAAAAAAAAAACACTTTTCCTGGGGGGCGGTCTGGGGAATGAAGTTTGCCTCCTCCTTCCTCCTTGTCCTCCTCTTCTTCGTCTTTCGCCCTGCCCAGTGCAGTGCCCAGTGCGCACGTTCCCCCACGTCCACGCGGAGTTTGCCTGGAGCCTGTTGGCGCTTTTGGAGGATTACGACATGCGTTTGGCGAAGGTTTCAACAGTTGCCCTGCAGCAGAAGCACACACAGGGATAAAAGAGCTCGGGCGTTCTGGGAATACTGGACTGAGGTCCCTACGGCGCCGCGAGGAGGAGGAAGAGGAGGAAGAGGAAGAGGAGGAGGAGGAGGAGGGTGATCTCGCTCCCACACGGATCCGAGGTCAATGCTACTGGTTGGAACGACCCCTTCCCCGCACCGGGAGCCATGAACAACAGCGGGTCCGCCAACTTTCTGCTGCTGCCCATTCCCGAGTACCCGCTGCCGGACTGCGTGCCCAACAAGACGGTGAAGATCGTGGTGCTGGGGGCCAGCAACGTCGGCAAAACTGGTAAGTGAGCAATGCGGGTTGATTCCAATGCAAACGTTTGAATTCCCAGCTCGGCTCAAGTGTGACAGGGGAGGGATGATATGAATTCCTTCCTTTAGGATTACTGTTGCCTTATTGCAGGGGTGTTCAAAACCCCCTTCAAATCATCCACCCATCCGTTCTCCAGACACTATCAACTTGAGTCGATTACGTTGAAGTCATTCCATTCCGCTACCGCGCTCGTATCTCGAGTCACTCGTTTTTCAAATCACCCATCAAAATGCATATTTTCAGCCTGTTTCTTTCACAAGAAAAGTTGCATTGTACGGCAAAAAACAAACAAACAGTGCAGTACGCAAGGCACCTATTATGTTGTTCTCCTGTGCTGCATATTATTTCTTTTGAAACATAACACAGTCACATGACCCGAGTCTAATTAATAGCAGTGGGGGGGGGGGGGCTGCAAATAACAACCAAGGGGTGATTTGGACACCTCTGGCTTATTTTGATCATCAATGAGCATTTCATTGGCATTTGTGTTTTAAACTCTTGGAAAGTGTCTTTGAGTACTATGAAAAGCGCTTTCAAAATAAATGTATTATTCTTCTTATTATTACCGGTATTATGATTATTATTATTTTCTTCTTGTATTTAATGGTTTGGCCTGGTGATAGTTGCGTCATTTTTCCACTTGGGACTTTGAACCTGTTTGTTTGAGACTGTTCCCAAAAAGGCAAATTGCGCCCTAGATAACAACAAAATGGGTGGCACGTAGGTCAGCCCGACTTGTTTTCTCAGAACTCGCTCTGCCTTTTTCCAGCTCTCATCGTCAGGTTTCTGACAAAACGCTTTATTGGAGACTATGAAGCCAACACAGGTAAATGCCCCCCTCAACGTTTTCCCTTCTCATCCTTGTATTTGAAACGATTGATCCCCTTTCTCCGCTCATCGGCCATGCAGGTGCGCTCTACTCCAGAAAGGTCACCCTAGACGGTGAAGAGGTGTCACTTCAGATCCAGGACACGCCCTGCGTAGCTCTGCAGGTACGCAGCGGCTGCTTGTCGTCGGACCATTGCCGGTGGCGGCGCTTACCGGCAACGTTTGGCAGATAAGCTCCTTGCCAGTTTCTGTTTTTGCACCCTTATCTCCAAGCGAGGTCAGGAATGTGTGTGAAGCGACAGGATGCGATGTTAGGCTGGGACGCTGGCACTTTAAGGAGAGCGACGTGGTTACAAAGCACGGTCCTTGGAGACGCTTGCTTCCTCCGGCGGCAAGATAACGATTGTTGAGGAAGCCCCTCCTGGTGGCGCGGATGGCGAGCCGTCTAACTTTCGTTGCCACCACAAGAGTGTCCATTTTTGTAATTCAACTTGCTAAATTTTTGGCTCCTTCCATAAATCCACTTGAATTGCCGTGGAAAGTTTCTGCAATTTTTGCCGCCCTACCCTCCACAGACGTGTCCTCCGCGCTGTCATTCGCAAACACTTGATGATTGTTTGTGCGCAGGACGACGCAGAGGGCCTCTATTGCCAGGAGCAAATCAACAGGTCAGGCGCCCGCCAGCTCACGCGCGTTGTCTTTTCGCATGCTCCGTTTACACGCTTTCAACCGGCAGGTCCATCTACTGGGCCGATGGCTACGTGCTGGTTTTCTCCATCACGGACCACAGTAGCTATCGCACCATCCGCCCACTGTACCAGCACGTCAGACGCATCCACCCGTCGGGAAACATCCCTGTCATACTGGTCAGTGGCACGTTTTGGATTTCGGCATAGCAAGTGCTGTTTCTACAATTTTTTTTTTGTACTTACTACCGTATTGGCACGAATATAAGACGGCCCTGATTATAAGACGACCCCCTTTTTTTCAAGACTTTTTGAACACCAAATTAATTTTTATACAGAAAATAATTACAGTACATCTGAAACCAATGATTATAACAATATATTTGAGAGAAAGAGCATGTTATTTTGCCTCATTCAAATCTAAAGTGCAATCACATTCGTCAATGAATGGCTTCTGGTTTTTGAAATGTAAATTACATCATAACTTCTCCTCAGCTGCCGGTTAACCTGGCCGATCTTCGACCCACTTTTCTCCAGATTGTCGCTACGTTTCTCCATTTTCTGTTATCTCTTCTATTATTTTCTTCTCTTTTCTTTCTTACCGCTATTTTTTTATTTTTCTTCTTCGTGCTACCGCTATTTTTATTTTTATTCTTCGTGAACGGTTCGCTTTGGCCTGGAGAGTCAAGTTCAGCATTCGCTTCAATGATATCTGGCGCCATCTAGCATCGTGAATGGGTATAATGTCGAGACCCCGAATATAAGACGACTCCCACTTTTTCAGTCTTATTTCAATGCAAAAAACACCGTCGTATATTCGGGCCAATACAGTACTTACTACTTCATGTATGAAATGATCAAAGACAAGTGTATGGGAATTTGATTTGGATACAACATCCCCTATGAACATGACAATAATCGGGGAGAAGGAATTCCATTGTGGATAATTCTGCAGGGCTGCACCCAGTTCTGGTCAAGAAATTCTGAACACTTTCTTCACAGCCCGCCACCGCTCTTTTTTCATGACGGACCTCCCAGACGAGTGGGAGCTGTTGTCACTTGCTGCAGGTGAGCCTTTGATAATCGCGCTAATCCGATCCGCCGTGTAATCTGCTACAGATCGGCAACAAGAGTGACCTGCTACGAGCGCGACAAGTGCCGGCAGACGAAGGCGAGACGTTAGCGTCCTCTCTAGGTGGGAACCTGCCCGGATCCTGTTCATTTTGCATGAACTTTGCATGCACTTAATTATTGACCTTATCCATGTTTGTATTTATATTGCACTTAATTGAACTGTGTTTTCTTTTCTCTTCTTTCTACCCACAATCTTGCTGCTGAAGGCTGTAAATTTCCCCAGTGTGGGACAAATAAAGGATATCTAATCTAATCTAATCTAATTTTGCTTGATGTTGTTGTTCCATTTGACGGAATAAACAAAGTCCACCTGTTGAGATGGTGTGGGGGAAAAAAAGTGCTTGCGGTGATTCAAAGTGTGTGTTGAACGTTGATGTGGAATCCCGCCTCTTCCTACAGGGGGCGTTTACTTCGAGGCCTCAGCAAGGGAGAACCACGAGGGCGTCCACACTGCCTTCCTGCAGCTGTGTCATGAGGTGGGCTTCCGTTATCCGACGCCATGTAGGTTGTTTTTTTTTTTTTGGTTTTGGTTTTTAAGTGGGTCACGTGATATCCATGGCGCAGGTGTCCCGGGCGTTGGGGGGAGGCAACGGCGAGAAACGGCGAGGAGGTCTCCACCTAGCCCGGCCCAAATCTCCCAACATGCAGGAGCTTAAGAGGAGGTTCAGGCAGGTCCTCTCCTCTAAAGTCAAATCAGCAACTGCTCTCTGAAAGCAGAGAAGAAGCCACAATGCCACGGAGACGATCCCAGGACACCTTTTTCTGTTTTTTATAAAGAGCACAATCTGTCGGCATCAGGCGGCGAGGATCGATATTCACGTGAACTTTCCACGTGAACTTTGAGCTGTGAGCTCACGGTCCCGGTCTGCAAGGATGAGAATTTTCTTCAAATGTTCACATTCACTGTCGTCTTTTTGACTCGTTGAAAACAAATGAAGCACAATTGTATTTGCTTGGCATGTGTTTTGATTCCGCATAGATCAAAAACCTGCTGGATTAAAAAAAAAAAAAAAAAAAAAAAAAAAACATAAGCCAAAAAGACCACCCCGCGGAGAAAAAAAAAAAAAAAAAAAAAAAAAAAAAAAAAAAAAAGCTGCAATTGGGCCCTTGTCCACAGTGTTCATTTCATTGTAAATGTGCCTCATTGGACCCAATTCATCTTTCTAAATAACTTTACTTGTTTAAAGGTCAGTAGACCTTCCGTATGAGAGCACCCATATGGTTTGACTTAATGTCATTACTCTTAAAAGACAAAACAATCAAATTAAACATCTGCTTTAATAACATCCCCATTTATCATTGTACCTTGTGCTTTTATTTCCCTAACCCCTTTTAATAAATTCCCAAGTTGTCATAAAAAGCATGTTACTTGGGCCCTCGCATCGCACTGGTTTAATTTACTTATATTCAGCCCAAGCGCTCTTTTAATTCAGACGGCAGGAAATTCAGCTAAAGGATGAATGTGATCTGTGGATACCGAAGCCAACTGGTCTCTTTAGTGGCTTTGCTCTGCTGTTTACTGCCTACATGTGTGCTTTGTCTTTGTACACAGCATATAGGCCAATGGGTAAAATGGTGTCTGTCTAAGCCTCAGGGACGACTACAAGATGGAAATGGAACCATTTTTGGGGCCTACGCAAATGCAGAAGGGACAAATTTTATTTTTTTAAAAAAAAAAAAAAAAAAAAAACATCAGCCCAAATGACAACCCCGCGGATGGAAACATTTTCAAAATGGATGAAAAAATAGAAGTGACCCTGATCAGATCGTGCTCCGAGGCTGAAGCGGAAAGTTTCGGGTAACAAAACAAACTACAGTGACAAGTCTGGAATCAAGCTAGTCTTCCACTTTTTGGTTTGGAACGGCCCGCCCAATGAAAACAGTCAACGTCATCCGCTGTCAACTCATCTCATGCAACCCGTACCTCCCAGGATCATGCACACCAAACAAACACACTGCTTTTACTGTTATAAAAAGAAAGGAAGAAGTTAGAACAGTGCGTGCGTGCGTGTGTGTGTGTGCGCGCTCGCTAACTGCTGTTCTCATGACCTCCTCACAGCCCCCCCAAATTGCCATTTTTCTTCATCTGGAATGTGTCTGGCTTGCTGAGCCTCCTGTTGCAACCCTTCACTGCACACGCTCGCACACGTGACCCCAAACCCGCGACCTTTTTTTCCCCCCCTTTGACCCCCGAAAGGGCAGCCAGGCTCCAGGAGAAGAATGCGAGAAAAGGCTCAGATAAAAGTCAACCAAGTCCGGAGTGGCCTATTGATGAACGTGGAGAACCAGATGTGGATGTGTACTTTGCATTTATTAGAGGGCAGCTAATGTGACATTTATGAGGTCACATTTGGAACGGAGTATTCCTGTAATGTTCCCTTTTTTGGGCCAAGGCATTAAGCGCCCGCAACGAAAAGCAGGTCTCAATAGCATTCTTTATTTCTACAGTCTCGCATTTGCTTAACGATCACTTCGTATGCTAATTGTCTCTTGCCCAGAGTCACCCGCTGACATCTGTATTTTTTTTTTTTTTTAACTGACACTTGTCAACGCCTCATCATCTCTCTTGTCAAAGCCTGTGCTTAATGGGCAGCTAATGTGACATTTATGAGGTCACATTTGGAACGGAGTATTCCTGTAATGTTCCCTTTTTTGGGCCAAGGCATTAAGAGCCCGCAACGAAAAGCAGGTCTCAATAGCATTATTTCTACAGTCTCGCATTTGGTTAACTATCACCTCGTATGCTAATTGTCTCTTGCCCAGAGTCACCCGCTGACATCATTTTTTTTTTTTTACTGACACTTGTCAACTCCTCATCATCTCTCTTGTTAAAGCCTGTGCTTAACACAATATGCACAGCGTCTTTCTCATTGTTGCTGAAAGATGCAGAACAGCCCAACAGAAGACCAAAAGCATGCATCTGCTTCGCCACTTGTGGGAAAACACTTCATCAGGAAGCAGTGTGGCTGACATAGGCCAGCTGTGTGTGTGTGTGTGTGTGTGTGTGTGTGTGTGTGTGTTTTGGAGGAAACAGGAAGTGAAGAGGCTAAGCAGAGCTCGAGTGAAGGTCATCGCAAGGTGTGAGATTCCAACTGGAGAATTTGGGGAAAATGATAAGAACCAAAAGGAGTTTACGGTTTGTCAATCTATCAGTGGCGACTTTAAAATGTTGGAGACTTTTGGGCGCGTACTTAATGCTGTGTCTATTTTCGCCCTCTCCCGGGGGGCAACGCATTTTGCCCTGTTCCCACGAGTTCACCATGCGGACTGGGACTTCAAGCTGACTTGAAGGCCAGTGAGCAGTTTTGAATTGGAAAAGGTGGAAAAAGGTGAATTGGATTTATCGGCAATGATGTCACAGAACGCCCTGGTAAATTTCACAATCCCGGTGTAGGGAATATGCGGCTCTGCCTTTGCAGTCATTTATTGTCCACTCTGACCTTGAGCTATCCATCAGAAATGAAAAACAGTTGCAGTCGAACCTCGTTTTAACGTACCCAGTTGACGTTTTCACCCCTATAACATCCACATTTCCAAGTCCCGATTTCACGTCACTCATTTCCCATTTGCCGATTTTATAACAAACACAACACGTAAACTTCATTATACCGACCAGATTTTTGCCACAAAATAGTGAAAAGGCCTTCGTGAAGGCTGGAATTGTTTCGCACTTCAGTCTCACAGATGAAGCTCGGCCGAGACTATGAATTGGCAATGTCAACGATTTCGACAAATCATCCGCAACGGCAACAAAATCGCGGCAGAGTTCCAGGCCAACAGATTGAAAGATGATCGTAAACGCTTCGTGCTGCAGCACATCCCGAACTGGAGAAGGCACTTTTCATTTGCTGACTAAATGTTTTCTGAATACTGCATTTGCAATTGACATGTTTAAACTGTATTACATAATCATGTTTTTACATCTATAAATGTTCATACTGGCGGCCCGGTGGTCGAGTGGTTAGCGCGTTGACCCCACAGTGCAGAGGTTCAATTTCAGCTCCAGCCTCCCTGTGTAGAGTTTGCATGTTCTCCCCGGGCCTGTGTGGGTTTTCTCCGGTTACTCTGGTTTCTTCTCACATTCCAAAAACATGCATGACAGGCTTATTTAACAGTCAAAATTGTCCCAAGGTGTGAGTGTGAGTGAGGATGGTTGTTCGTCTCTGTGTGCCCTGCGATTGGCTGGCAACCGGTTCAGGGTGTCCTTCGCCTATTGCCCGATGACAGCTGAGATAGGCTCCAGCATCCCATGCGACCCTTGTGAGGATAAGCGGATTGGAAAAATGAATGAATGAATGAATGTTCATACTGTGTTTTATATATATCGTAGTTGGCGGCCATTTTGTTGGATATGGTTACAACGAACCAGCATTTGTGAGATCCCCCGAGGTACGTTGTTCCAAGGTTCGGCTGTAATTGCATAATTACGTGTTGGATCAACGTCAGCGGTGGATCTTCCGCAATTAATAAAAATACAACTTGAACGTGCTGCGATTGAGGAGAAGCACTACGAGTTCTGTTGATTTTAAATGAATGGAAATGCAATCAATCCATTGCAGCCCTTACCTAAAAAAACAAAAAAACAAAAACAACAACAACAAAAAAAAAAACAAAATGAATTTCTACATTTTTTCAAAAGAGACATTAGGCTCAACTGTATTGTAGTGTATCATAAAACACACAGTAATAACGTTTGCTCTCCACATTAGTTGCAAACGCAGGAAATGAGAGCCCCAAAAACGAAGTTTATTGGCGTCATCTAGCGGCTATGGTCTGAAGCGCACCACTATTTTAAGGCACTGCTTTATTGAAATCTTGACCCCACTCCAGATGAGAAACGTCCATAGCAACAAGATAAATAAATAGTCATTGAAAGGTAGCGTCAGTCTCTTGCTTGAGATTTAGTCACCATGTTTGTCACGGGCCTTGAGTCCAGAACATCCGGAGCATTTCGATAGCGGCCTGTCACCGGCGCCGTAGTCCAAGCGCGGCAGCACCAAGACGCCGCCGTCGGCCTCGCTCTTGGACGCACACTCCTCCTCGACCGCCATGATGTTCTTCACCAGGCACAAGATGGCCGCGTCGATGTTCGTGTTGTCCTGGGTACGGATGACATTTCCCAGTCATTTAAAAACTTTTGCCACCATTGTTGTGACCTGTTATATAATCTGTGAGACCCGATGGAAATTTTTTGGCAGGTGAAGTAAAAAAAAAGTGAAATAATGTTGCATAAGTGTGCACACCCTCTCGAAGTGGGATTTGGCTGTGTTGAGAATTTCCCAATCACATTCAAACGTTTGGGATGTTGGCACACACCTGCCACAATTCAGAGTCCCGATGATGAACTCTGAATAAAGTTCAGATGCTCTAGTAGGCTTTCCCTGACATTTTTTTTTTTTTTTTTTTTTTTTTGCATTTTCTATCCACTGCATATAAGGAACTATGTCTTTCGCTAACAAGTCCAGCAAAAATCCCTATTTTAGTCAAATGAAGAACAGTTTTGGACTGAGTGGCTTTCCCTGGTGGAAGACCTGAAGTCTTACCTTGGCTGAGGTTTCAAACCAGCCCACAAAGCCGTAATCCCTGGAGAAATTCTCCAGTTTGGGGAGTTTGGGGCACAAACCGAGGCACCGCTGGTCACATTTGTTGGCCAAGAGGACAGCCGGAACCGGCCTCCCGTTGCTTAGGGCAACCTGACAAAACAACAACAACAACATGAGGAAAAAGCCTCAAATGTTTTCCTTCTCATTGTTTCACCTTGGAGTCCAGGTCTCCTTTCCACTTGAGGACAGCCTGGAAGGTAGATATTCGGGTCATGTCGAAGACAACCAGAGCACCGACGGCTTCTTTGTAGTAAACACGGGTCATGTTGCCATATCTCTCCTGTCCTTTGTGTAGGAGAAGGGAGGATGAGAATTACATTCAGGTCCAAAGAAGACTTCGATCCCAAAAGATAATGTGAACATCCTGCGGGCTTATGTCACAGAACCCAATGTGAGCTCTGCAAAGATTCGAGTGTCATTTGCATAAAAGGAGACATTGCTTAACATCTCATGGAAATAAAGTGCATCTTTGCTTCGATCTGATTGCTACTTTGCAGCAAGCCTGATGGAGTGTCGGGACGCGGGCCGAGCAAGTGGTTGTTCAACTTTAGTGCCTAGCAAGGATTTGTTTCGCTTTTGTCAATGATCTAGATGAAAAAAAGTAACAAGACATTAAAATACTAATGAAATGTATTTTCGTGTTTCAAATGTATTAAAACAAATGTGTTCTTAATTCCCACTCATGGGAATAAGGCAGAATCATGAAAAGGAGCAGAGAAGAGTATCTTGGAAAAATGCACCTTTTGTTTTGGGTTTGTGTGAATTGTGCACACGAGCCTGTAGTGGATGCTAACGTGCGCCGCATGATGCCAATCTAGCAGTCGCATCAGCACAAAAATGCGACCTTGTTCTCAAAATAAAAAAAGAAAAAACTGTGACCATGTTGACTTGCAACATGCGCCGTCATGGCCGGACGTGCGCCAGGAGACTTCTGCTTTGTGGACTGCCTGCCGTCGTGCAAGCCTAGACAAAATCATTGTCCGGACTATCGCGGTAGCAGGAGATCGACAGATTCTTTTGCTTTGACTTGTGAGCAAAAATTTGAGATTTGAGTGCAGTGGGGGCTCTCCACTCAAAAAGCAGCAGTTGGGCAGATAGTGAACAATTTTAAAATGGCTGTTTAATGCCGCTCCCAGTTTTAGTTGACTCAAAGACTAAAAAAAAAACAAAGGCATTTTACGTTTCGGGTATTTCAAAATACACAAATTTTCATTCTACGAGCTTGATGCTCACACGACGCAAAACGCCATAGACAGGCTGATAAATAAGACCGATAGTCACTGTGTTATAACATAAAGAAACAGCTATTTAGACATAAAAGGTGCTTATAAAATATTCACAGGAATGTTCTTTATCCTCTGCGAAAAAAAAACAACCTAATACTACTGCAGTTTACTGAGTAACTTAAAGTAGTCGTGAAAGTCTTCTCTGTTTGTCTTTATGTCTGTATTATACTGCCCCTAGTGGTGAAGTCGCACATAACAAAAGAAGCCAATGAATGACACACAAGCTGTGTAATTCTTACATTTAATTTAATGTGCTTATTACTCTACGACGTCTACCAGCACCATATTATGGAGTGCAATTTTTTTCCGCTATTAAAAGCACATTACATTTTTTTGGAGGGAGGTAGGCTGGAAGTGACTCACAGCATTCCCATGTCGAACACTGATTTTGATCTCAAAAGTAAATTTGAATTACGAGCTTTGCGACTGTTTGACTTGAACATGTAAATAGAGGTACTAGTCTACACAAATTGTAAATGGTATCTTATCATCTACAGTCTTTGCTGTTTGGATGGAGTCTGTTTTGTTGGAAGAGGAAGGTCGAAAAAAAAAAAAGTGGCGCAACGCACCGGCAATGTCCCACAGCTGCAGACGCACCACCGTGGCATGGTCCCACTGGAGCACTTTGAGAGCAAAATCCACGCCGATGGTGGCCCGGTAATGCTGGGAGAACACCTGGTGCACGTAGCGCTTGATGATGGAGGTCTTGCCCACCCCCAGGTCGCCGATGACCAGCACTTTGAGAAGACGCTGCTGCGGCTGCATGGCCGAGGCTCAAATTCCGCCACGCCTCTCTAATGATGTCGCATGTGAGGAGAGAGGTCACTCACAAAAACACTTTTTCACTTCATCACATGACAAGGGGATTGCCGGTTGAAAAGCGAATAGTGTACAGTGCTAAATTGACTTCAATCACGCTGTGATCGTCTGATAACCGCGTGCAAAAATCGCATTCCATTATATTCCAATTACAGCTCTAACATGTATTATTTTGAAATGTTGTTTAACTTTTACAGCGAAGACGCGACTTTTGCTTTGTGAAGTAACCTCAGAGCTGAAACCAACTGGTGTTAGCCATGCTACTCAGCGAGTCAGTAGTGGGTCGTGAATATCCATCCACCCATCTATTTTCTAATCCGCTTATCCTCCCAAGAGTCGCTCCGCGGGCTGGAGCCTATCCCAGCTGTCTTCGGGCAGTGGGCGGGGTACACCCTGAACTGGTTGTCAGCCAAACGCAGGGCATACATCGGCGAACAAGCATCGGCGCTCACACTCACACCGAGGGACAACTGAGAGTGTTCCATTAACCTGCCATTCACGTTTTTGGAGTGTGGGAGGAAACCGGAGTACCCGAAGAAAACCCACGTCGGGACCGTAAGAACATACGAACTCTATACAGGAAGGCCGGAGCCGGAATCGAACCCTGCACTGTGAAGCTGACGGGCTAACCAGTTGACCACCATCCGCTGGGTTGTGACTATCTATTATTGATTTTTATTATTTATATTGACTATTAATTACAACCACGCTAACTTACGGAACTCCTTGCAAATGTACTTTTTATTTTGTTATTTATTTTTTATTTGCGTTGCGAGCCAAAATTTAAGATTCGAGCAAGAAGCTTCAGATACGCCACTGGTCAAATGACATGAAAAAAAAAATGCTGAGTGGTAGCTTCAATTCAATGCCCGAGTCCTGTTGGCGACAGTTGTTGCAATGTCTGTGGCTGTGGATGCCGCCCACCCCAAATGTAACTTTCGGCTTGTGCCAAAATACAGTAATTAAAGTTAGTAAATTAATTAATTGATTAATACGGTCTCTTCTGTTTTCATCAAAAGGTGTGCTATTTTTCTTGATTCAAATCACATAAAACCAAAAAAGTGTATTTTGGGGTTGCTGGAACACATTCTTTACATTTCAATAGGGAACTATAATTTGATAGACTGTGCAAGTAAATTCGAGTTACGCGCTTGGTCTCGGAAAACAAATTCAACTCGTAAGTGAAAGTTGCGTTGTCGTTGCTGTTCGTGTTGTTGAGGGCAAACTTACTTTTATGGTGAGTCTAGTTGCAAAACGTCCCGAGTTCCAAGATGAAGAAGAAGCAGCAGCAGAAGAAGCAGCTGAAGTTTCTCCATGCACTAAGTGAAGGAGACAAAATGGAGATGTAATTTTATTATCTATTTTGCCTGCGGTTTATGTGCACGTCCTCAACCACGGCCACGCCCCCTGATGTCACTGTCTATGACGTCAATCATATGGTTAATTTACTCATGAACTACATATCCCAGCATTGTGGGGATTTTTTTTTCTGGGTCTGCGCAGAAGTCTTGTGCGCAGATGGACTGTGAGCTATTTTTGATTTGTTTTGCGTTTTAAATATTTCTGTCTTTGTGACATACCCACCGTTTGGTCCTCGTAGATTAATCTATTTAGCGAAATTTCTTTAATATTAATTTATTTTTTTAAATTCTTTGTGTTAGTTTTATTATTTATTTATTTTACGTGTATGACTTCCGCGTTGCGCGTCACGACGGTCTTTTACGGTAGTGGTACTGATGCGGGATGAGTCAGGCATTATGATGCTGCTATCCCTGCCATTCCCCTCGACCCGTGGACGCATGACACGCGGATGACTGTGCGGGTTTGCCGTACGGCCGCCAAGTGAGCCTGAACGTTTTAGTGCGCCTGTAGTGTCGTTCTCATCACCAGCAGCAGCGGGGAGGGTGCACCAGTCCGGCCCGGAACTTCGGGGCCTACACGGCCGCCTCAGTCGTCGCCGCCAGCGGTTCACTCAAGTAGGTCTGTGTCATTTCAACAACGTTTTGTGCGCTCCGTCGAAAGTGATCTGTCAGAAAGTGAAAGAGAAATTGTGTCGTGCGTGGGATATTATGACCATCGAGTGGGAGGTCGACAAGGCACAGGTGCACAATTCGCCAAGGGCATCCTCCTATGGAAACCCAACTGAGCATTTATTCGGTATCCTCCCCCTGCTTTTAATTGCCTCTATATACAAATGCACTAGTAGGAATGAATGAAAAATTATTTGTCTGAGTAGTCGTCCTACTCGTGTGCAGAAATATCATACAGTCATACAAAGTAGAAGTTAGCAGTCATTGTATTACTGCGTCTTACTTGTTAAGTTTTGCAAAGAGCTTTCTAATACTTTGAGAGTTCAGTGTACAAGTAGACTGGCTATGTAACTAGTAAGGATTATACCACTCTTGCCTTGTACAGCTGATATTTCTGCGCACTGGTAGAATGACTAGTATCATGCCATATCCTCCAATTTATTTGGCATCCTTCAATCAAGTTAAGGCCATCAATTTTTACATATGATAGACACACACACACACACACACACACACACACACACACACACACACACACACACACACACACACACACACACGCTAAGATGCAAGCCAAATTCCTGAGAGTGGAATCCCATATTTGGGAAGGTCACACATTCTCGTGAAAAGGAGGTGGGGCCAGGGGTTGGGGGGGCAGCAGTCATCCAAAAAGTATTAAAACTCTCCAAAATCCTTTGAGTGAAAAGCGCAAGAGTGAATTTTTCTCTTGTGTCTGGTGATTGAGTTGACCTGTTGCGCCCCCCCCCATCCTCCCCAATAGCACGCTGCGCAAAGTGCCACTGACTGCTACTATACTCGTATTGAAATATTGCACACATCCACAGTGAATCTCTTTCTTCATCGTAGCAAGACATGTTGGACAAAGTTCTATTCGTCCAACCTTGTGGGAACATTTTGGGGAAGTCCCTTTTAGGTTCCCAGTGTCCATTAAGCCATGCTAGCTCAAGTTTGGTGTGGAAGAATACCTTTGGAATGAACAAATACTCTGCAAAATAATTTGTAGACCAGAATATATTTCATGCCCTTCGGTTGAGGTGAAATATCCTTCTTGTGTCCATGTACAAGAAAGGAGTGCCTTCAGATATGGTGACCCCACCTGCGGGTTTTTCAAGAATCTTTCCTTTGACTTGCAGGCAAAAATTGAACAATTCATGAAAAAAAAAGTGTCGTCAAGCTGTTTGTTGCCATTCCCCGTTGAAGTGTATTCTCAAATTAAACATAAAGAATTACAGGTTTTGTATTCAAAACAGCCACATAGCTTTTCTTTAGAAAAGTCTATATAGCTTAATGCTACAAACAATGCAAAACACCATAAATGGGCTAACGCATTGTATCAGTGTCGTGATGCTATAGCCCTTCAAGCGATGGATATTTGAACACAAATGGTGGAGCAACACGTAGATAATACAGCAATACTCAGAGGCATGTATTCTTAATCCTCTGCAGCGAATGATGATTTCTCTGGCACATTGAGGAGTGTGTGTCTCTGTACGTCTGTATTACACTGCCCCCAGGTGGCTAAGGTGTGCACACCAGAAGGACCAGCACAATGTCCATTGTACTTCAGTAAAAAATGTTTTTGTAATTCGTAGCATTCTATTTCAATATGCCATTAGTGTGTATTTGTATAAAGGACAAGATTACAGAGTATAATTTTTGTTGTTCAAAACTGTTTTGGATGGATGTTTTTTTTCACTGATTTCGGTGGGGAAAGATCATCTGGGATGTGAGCGGTACGAGCATGGATGCGGAACAAATGATGCGGATGTCAAAGCACTTTCAATTTGAGCTGCGGATTTGGCTCATTGCAGTTGTTCTCTTTCTCTTTCTCTCTCTCTCTCTCTCTCTCACTCTCTCGCTCACTTTGGGAAACGTCCCTGGCGCCGCAGACGAGAAGACAGAACCGGTCGAGCAACAGTCGAGCAGAGGCGAGTCATGGAAGCCATCTGGCTGTATCAGTTCCGTCTCATCGTGATCGGCGACTCTACGGTGGGCAAGTCGTGTCTCATCCGCCGTTTCACCGAAGGCCGCTTCGCTCAGGTGTCGGACCCCACGGTGGGCGTGGACTTCTTCTCTCGGCTGGTGGAGATCGAGCCGGGCAAGCGGATCAAGCTGCAGATTTGGGACACCGCTGGCCAGGAGCGTTTCAGGTGGGCCGTGTCTGCGTAGATGTCCTTGAAAAAAAAAAACCCCACAGCGGATATCCACAAAACAATTATTGTCAGAGAAGCGTGACGCAAGAAAGAAAAATGAGGGTCGAATGACGTGAGGAAAAGTGTACATAACGTCAGGCAAAGACGTGTTGCAGCCTGGGGGTGTTAAAACAAGAATTACCACCTCAATTGTTTGCTCCAGCAGGAAAACGAGCTCTTATTAATTTAAAACGACACAAACAAAGAAAGTCAACAAATAGAAATTGTGCCTACGTACAAATATAGAAATACTTGAGCTGTCCAGACACAACAAGAAAAACAACATAAAACAATGTACGGTTTTCAGCGTAACACAATGTAATACAAAGCAGTTTCCCGAACCTTGAGTGAGCCGAGGAACACTTTCACATCCGAAAAAAACAACAAAAAGTCAATGAGTTAAATTATCTTTTGCTATCTAATAGAAGAATACTAAATATTTCTATTTCAGTATACATCACAGGCATAGATCGATAACGATACATGATTTGTGGTCAATAAATGCAATGGTGCCTGATGGGAAACTCGTGTGACTTTACGGCTAAGCAGCCATTCGGCAAATGGTGAACATTTGCTTCTGTTGGAGGCTTGAAGCTGCTAGTTGAAGTTGAATGTCAAAATATCTGGTCCTTAAAACTCTGAAAATGGCAAATGGGATCTTTCAAACAACCAAACGATGTCGCCTTAGGAAGGCTCCAGCTAGCTTAATGCTAAGACGTGATGGAAAATGCCATCGACGGGCTAACGCGGGACCTGGATTCATGGCATTTGCATTCATTTCATTAGGGAAAGATGAATTTTGTGTTTGGAGATACAAGCATGCGGATGGAACAAGTTCAACTCCAGCTCAAGTCCCAACTGTCATTTCCGGACAGATTAAGTCAAATTGGATCATTGATGGACAAAATCATCAAATGTGAAAGTCTGGCAGAGGTGAAAACAAGAATGTAAAAATTTAAGTTCCTCAGCAGTGCCTTATGAGAAATTGTATCGCCCGTAGGTCCATCACTCGGGCGTACTACCGGAACTCAGTGGGAGGGCTGCTCCTGTTCGACATCACCAACCGCCGCTCCTTCCAGAACGTGCACGAGTGGCTGGAGGAGGCGCGCAGTCACGTGCAGCCGCACAGCATCGTCTTCCTGCTGGTGGGCCACAAATGCGACCTGGACGCTCAGCGGCAGGTGCGTGCCAGCCAACGCTGACCCGCCTCTCGCAACAATGGGGAAGTAGTGCGGCTAAATTACAACTCGCAAAACAACTTGCATCCTCTACTTACAGTGCATATGAAAAGTCTACACGCCCCTGTTTCAAATGCCTGCTTATTATTATTTCAAAACTGACACCAAGATCCATCACTTTTGAACTGTTTCACCATTTATGTGATCTATAGCTGCACAGAAAAAAATATCTAAAGGTGAATTAAAATGAACAACTGAACTGCCACTATTTATAGTGGCCTCTGATTAACACCAAATAAAGTTCAGATGTTGTTGTCGGCCTGACCTTGGTTTCATGACTCTGTAACACACATTTTCCTACCTGTGTTTTGGAGATTTTTGCAACATTTTGAAACCAAGGTTGAACCTTTTGGCCACAATTCCAAATGTTTGTATACCAACCCAACGTTGCTCATCACCAAATGAACACCGTACCTCCAGTGGGGGAACTATGATCCATAGATTAATCAGAGTTACCACAATACCTTAAGGGGGATGCTAGAAAGCAAAAAAAAAATGTCCGTTAAGGCTCCTCGAACAGCTGAAATTTGTTTGTGGTTAATCAGAAGCATTTGAAATGGTTGCAGGTGTGTGCTGACTTCTATTTTAATGAGTTTGACCCTGACTAGTACACCCATATCCCAGTTGTGATGAGGATGTGCACACTTCTGCAACCATGTTACCTGAGGTTTAAAAAAAAAGAACTTCCCCTATCAAATAGCTTAAATTAAAAATGGAGTTCCACAAGTTATAGCTACCTTTAATAATAAAAAACTTTTGTCTTTTTTTTTTAATTTCAGGATGCCTCATTTGAACAGGGATGAATAGACTTCTTATATTCTCTGTACATAAATGTATGTAAATAAAAAAAGGACTGATTCGAGTCCTTTTTTAAGTTAAAAGTAAAAAAAAAAAAAACTGAACTGTAGTCAAGTAAAAAAAATTTTTTCCACCCCGTCCCCCCCAAAAAAAATACAATTTTATATATATATAAAATTTGAAAATTTTTAAATACCCATTTTGATAGTTTGTCACAATGGAACAGACAAGATTCCCTTTGCCAAGTGAATGTACTGGGAAGAAAAGACAGCGCTGCGCCCGTTCAAATTTTGTGTGAAAGAAGCCATTTTTTTTTTTTTTCTGGGCCAATCTTACAGGTGAGCCGGCAGGAGGCCGAAAGGCTGGCGGGGGTGTACGGCATGCGCTACATCGAGACATCGGCGCGCGACGCCATCAACGTGGAGCGCGCCTTCACCGAGCTCACCAAAGACATCTTCGCCCTGGTGCGCTCCGGAGAGATCAGCATCCAGGAGGGCTGGGAGGGCGTCAAGAGCGGCTTCGTCCCCAATGTAGTTCATTCCTCCGAGGAGGTGACCAAGAGTGACCGCCGCTGCATCTGCTGATGTGTCCCACGGGGCCAGCTGGCCGCAAAGCGGCGGACCTCTTTTGCTCGTCGGGGGCAAGTCGGCAGAAGGACAACTGAGCGGCGGTGCTCTTTTTTGGATCATTAGTGGAGAAAGTCACTTCCTAAATACTAATACAGTACACGCGCTTGTCCAGGCTCCAAGTGGGTCTCCTCCAATATGCAATTCGGTCATGACACACACAAACTTGATCCACTTGGGATTGTTGTCCCATCGGCTTGACTGACTTTCTGCTTGCGTTCACTTCTGGAAGGACTCCGGGTGGAGCCACATTGCAAGCCGGAAAGCTTGTCAAGAGTCGGCAGAGCGTCACACTGAACTTTTCAGGATGTTGCGTTTCTGGGAGGCTAGCAATGCCCTTCCACACGAGACGGACTCAAGTGTACAACCTAGCGATGTTGGTCCAGCTGGCGTATAGTCAGTGTTTACCCTCCGCCGCCATCCCACCTTACATGTTTGTGACCTGCTTTCGCCATATCATTCATTATTGGGATGCAGCAAAATGAAAATAGCTGGCCAAAACCAAAAGAAAGGATATCTTAAAATCCTACAAGGGAAAAAAAAAAATCTCGCCACCCACCTTTGCTAACTTCAATGGGCCTGGATGCGTGGCCGACCAAGTCGCACCATGGGCAGCCATTGCGGCATGACCCCCTCCCCCCTCGTTTTTTTATTTTATTCATATTTTAATTTTACCCTGGGTGGCCCGGTGATCCAGTGGTTAGCGCGTCAACCTCACAGGGCAGGGGTACCGGGTTCAATTCCAGCTCCGGCCTCCCTGTGTGGAGTTTGTTTGTTCTCCCCGCACCTGCGTGGGTTTTCTCTGGGTACTCCTGTTTCCTCCCACATTCCAAAAACATACATGGCAGGCTGATTGAATACTCAAAATTGGCCCTAGGTGTGAGTGTGAGCACGGATTGTTGTTCGTCTGTGTGTGCCCTGCGATTGGCTGGCAACCGGTTCAGGGTGTCCCCCGCCTACTGCCCAAAGACGGCTGGGATCGGCTCCAGCACCCCCCCGCAACCCTTGTGAGGATTAAGCAGATCAGAAAATGGATGGATGGAATTTTACCCTGAGCTCCAAGGTCGTGTGCCCCATGACATCCAACCAGCCGGGTTTTACATTGGTTAGACCTCCCAGATGACAGAGCGCTTTATTTAAAAGTTTTCACCTGCGTCATCACGTCTTGTTTCAGCCATGTCATTTTGCTAGCCGAGAACTGAAACTGCACTTTTAGGGCCATTTTCGGTGCATCCCTACTAATGTGTCACAAATGAAGTCGCCCTTCGCTGCGCCGTGTGGTTAAGCTTTACCATTAGCCCCATTGGGGCTGACTGACATCATCATCGGGAAGTTAACGAGAAAGGTGGACGTTGCCATCGCTGCCGGAATGTGTCCTCTATCCTCAAAACAAGGTGTGGTTTGCTGGTTCGTATAGTCTCTGAAATAAAACCACTGGCCATGATGTGTGCAAGCCTGTGATTTTTTTTTTTCCTGGGATACAAGCAGCGGCAAAGTCATGTTCAAAATCTTTTATTTGACCTGCTGACATTGTTTTAGACTCCCATCCCAATCTCGGGACACTGCCTCTCTTCCATGCACTTCTGCTCGTCTTGTTTCGGGATACGAGAAATGTGGTGAATACATTCTGCATCGAGTGTCCAGTTGGCCTCCCCCCCACCCAGCCCAATTTTTGACTTTGGGGAAATAATACGTCACGTGCTGAAAGATTCCAAGTGACAAACTTCAGTTCTGTCCGATGGCCCACTGCTGTTCTTTGTGTCCTAATGACAGACAAATAAATAGAGTCCCAAAGAAAAAGCACAAAAATAAGTGCAGAAGGAGCAGAAGCACACGATGAGAGTCACCATGCATGTTTTCGGCATCTGCGTTCCCTCCAGTAATCAACTGAAAAAGTCTCGTTTGTTCATTTGGACCTGAAAATAGACTTGGCCCTCGATCCGTCTCGCATATTGATTGGAGAGAAAAATCATTGGCGGTGGGGTGGGGCGGGCTTCATCTAATCTTAAGACTTGTCTGCTGATTTGAGAAGGCTCTCTCTGCTCCTCCTTTTCACATCCCAGTTGTAGACTCGCGCCATGTCTGAGGTGAGCGGGGGTGGTCAAGGGCCAAAAGGTACAATACACAACCGGCAACAAGTACGGAGACACACACACACACACAGAGAAGCGTTGCCGACACGTGGAAGGATACTGACTTCGGTGGTGGTGAACTGGTCTCGCAAGAAATCTAGGTCCTCCTCCAGGGTCTCTAAATTGCGAGAGGCCGTGCACAGATTCTTCTCCAGCAGGGCCTGAGCGTCATCGATGTCGTACTCCAACATGACGTTTGCCTATGTGGTGGCGTCCGAGCGTACAATTAGATGAGGTGAGAGGATCACCCGTGTGTGCCCCCCCCCCACACGCACGCACTCAGTTGACTTACTCCGAGCCATAAGCACACTTTGTCAGTGGGCGGTACCGAAGCCTTGCAGTAAACGTTGTCGGCCAACATAAAGCGCGTCTCCATGGGCTCTGTGGTCTCCTGGTGACGAGGACAACAAAGTAACGTGAGTTTCAAGACCAAAACGGCCGTCGGAAAAAGTCGAACGCACCTTCTTTTTTTGCATGTGTCGCAGGATTTCTAGCGTCTGTCTGATCTGTGGGATCTGGTTTCTCAACCTGAAAGCCAGCAGAGGATGGAATTACATAAGGAAGGGAAGGCCGACAGGCCAACCGGCTCGGCGCCTCCCGTTCCGCCTACCTGAGCTTCTTTTGCGACAGGTTGACTTCCATGTATTTGTACTTTTGGTACTGCTCATCCAGCTTCCTCAGAGCAGAGTCCGCCTTCTCATTGCCAGGCAGCTTCATGAACGAGTCGACATCCTCCTGTCAATTTCAACACGGGAGAAGGCAAAACACTGAGCAACTTCATGTGCTTTCTTATTTCTAGGTTCAATTTATTTTTTTTATTTTGGTAGTCCATGTTAAACAGTACAAAGTAATTAAGAGTCCATTTTAGCAGAATCATTTTTTTTATTGAATAGGTCTTTCAAAAAGCTCTTTCATGTTATTTAATCGCAAAAACAGACAACACAGTACAGAAAACAGACAGGCCCAAATTGTCCACATTATTACACCGCAATAGTACATATTATGCTTTGTGAATACAAATTAACAACAGGTGCTTGTATGCGAAGTACACTCTTTTGACCTAACCTTTAGCTTCACTTCAATTAACTTAAACATCGGTGAAGGCTTGCTCGTGGAACCTGCAGACCTGATCGCTCAAATCACAGAATTTGTGAAGGTAATTTTGGTTCTTTTGGGAGAACCCTTTTTTGGCCCGACTCCTTGAAAAGTGCCTGGGTCTTCAGTTTTTCAAATTTTCTATTAAACTATAGTTGTTCGTACATAATTATATGTTGTGCCCTTGAGCAAGGCAACTTCGCTACCTCCCCCAGTTCAAGCATGGCATCCGCTTCTCGCGTGTGGCATGCAACTCAAATATATCGCTGCATTTCTCGTTGAGGGATTGCAATGAGTATAAAAATGATTTGCAGTGGGTCCTTGATGGTAGAAAGATGCTCATCCCCATACGTGAATTTAAACTTAGCTTTCAGGGTTTTGAAATTCATTGAGAACGATGGCGGAAGCGGACGCCTGGCCGCGCAACGGAACTACAATAACTCCAGTTTCAAACCCGTAAATGGTCTCGCACATACTTTTGAGTTGCATGTTAGCGCGTTAGCTCTGTGTTAGCATGACGCTCTCAAAACGCTTCCTACAAGCACCGAGAGAGACGGCCCTCCACAGCCAATGTGAGTCTCCGCACATGACACACGCGAGACGGGCCAGCGTTCACGTACCACGAACACTGCTTCGGGGATACCGAGATGCTTTTTCTTGGATGCCTGCACGGCATTGCTGTCTATGGTGGCCGCCATCGTGGGGTGGGGTAAGGTTCTTTCTTTTTCCCTTCCTTCTTCCCTCCCTTCGTTCCACCCTCCTTTCTTTGCTTCGATATGTTACAAGAGGCCTAGCGTGCAGTGGCTCCCTCTAGTAGGCCACTAGCCGCAACTGTACTCGCCTTCTCAAACTGTTTACCACCCCAAAACATTTCTTACACCATCAGGACTAACGTTTAGATACACTAGATAAGCGGTCATTAAAAATGAGACCGTTGTTTTATTTAAAAAAAAAATAATGCAGTTTAAATGCCGAGAACTGACTAGATCATGTAATTAAACAACTTTTGGTCCTGGTTTCAACATGTCCCTGGTGGTCTAGTGGTTAGGATTCGGCGCTCTCACCGCCGCGGCCCGGGTTCGATTCCCGGTCAGGGAACAGTTGTTTTGACTGTTTGGTTTTCAGGCCCCTGTCCACAGGGGCGTGGCTTAATCGTAACGACGTAAAAATGTGTTAGCTTGATTGTTTTTCGTTATCATACCTTAGCATATTATTAATGATAAATCGATTATGCTTGCAATGAAGAACACTAATGCTTTTAATAGCAATATAATGCTCTTAATGAAAATATGCACACATTTATAATATAAGAATGCTGAGTGCACTGGGTGGCAGTTGAGGGACGCAACCACCTTCCCGAGAAAGTGGTTGGAAAGATAAAACAAGAGCAAGGTCGGACATGGACGGAACTGTCAACACCAGCTGCAACTTGGTGTTTTTGTAACGATTGCACACATGTACGTCATTTTCACTCACATACACACACATAGTCAAACAAGTTCAGTGTGTCTTCAACAGCCCTCATTCTTTAGGTTGGACACGCCCATGTATTAGATTCTCAATAAATTAGAGGGTGAGCGGGGAGATCCTTGGGTGACGTGCAGAGAACTGAAACCAACGCGTCTCCTCGTTCCCCCCTGGTACCAGAATTGAGTCTCCTGTTTCCTCCTTGTGTTTTATGTCTGAATGTCAAATTGATGGACCTGACATTTTTGGGGGCTCGTCCGGGATTGAACCCGGTACCTCTGCACTGTGAGGTCGATGTGCTAACCACTGGTTCACCACACCTACAATATTAATAGCAAACAAATTAAAACACACCAAGAACGAGAGGTAGGACTAGATTGTACTTCCTTCTACTACCTTACAAATCGCTATTATCTGTTTATATGGCCAACAAACAAACAAACAAAACAAACAAACAAACAAACACCCATCAGTAAGCAGTAATAATGTAGCAGGGTTAAGTACTGTGCATTTTTCCAGTGTTAAACGGGATCGACATTACAACATGCAAAATAAATACCGAGCAGGCGACAAAAACGTCATGTTAATGCGCAGCAGCTCATTCATTCTTTTAGTTTTTTTTAGTACTCTTTCAGCATGCAGAGCTCGCCCCTTGCACTGTTCAAGGCTGCCAAGTGGCTTATCTACCCAATGTCAATCCATGCACTGTCTTACAGAATCAGTCGAGTAAGCGTGGGGAGCATTTTTTCTTACTTATCTCCTGCCTTAGTTAACAAAGCCAATTTCGAATTGTCCACATATGACCTTTAAACATAAACATTGATTAAAGCTGAAAGACTTTTCTCTTGTGTTGAACTAGATTTAGAAATCCAGCCCGTGTATGCACAAATGAGACATGACTTAAGATCTTAAATTTCTACATGACTCGGACCAACATGAATTTGTATGTTTGAAGACATGATTGGTAGTTAATAGCTTCAACTCCAGTCATTAAATTTCATAATGAGGGAAGGCACAACACAACCCAATGATAGCAAAGTTGTCACTGAAGTGACATAATTTCATGACACAAGGCCATCATTTCTCCCACATCAGTAGCCGTGATGGCTCTTCTCATGTTTCAAGAGAAATGTGCATCTTGTGAACGTAATCTACAAAACAATGTAATATTATTGGAATATTCTGGCAAATAGCAGCGTAACAGAAGAAATTATAAAACAAAGAATTAAAAACCCACAGTCACAAGTCATCCCAATCATGGCCTTCACTGTACACTTGCACATTCGACCTCCTCCCAGAAAGCTAACAACATCCCACATACGTCCACTGACGACCACTTAACACAAACAAAAATTGTGTCTATGACTTACAAACAACCTTCGAAACATCCCATGACCTTTTGGCCCTTTTCGACCGAAACACATGATGACCTCCTCTTTCGTAGCATCACTGTGTCCAACCTCACCTGCCTATTCCTTTTTTTAAAATTCTCAACATACTCAACTCCCATTTTCAACTTAGTCGAGATAGGTTGGCGCTGTCTCCGAAATTGGCCACTATTCTTGCTTGTTTAAAGCAACACAGTTTCACAAAGAAGACAACTTTCAATTGACCATTTTGTCTTACTCACGATTGTCGTTGAAGGATTCAACACTGATGGTATGTATTCACAAACACTTTTTAAGGGTAATTGTTAGATGAAGTTACGCAACAATAGACATTACAAAGGAATAGTACTGCTTGTCTAAAAATATACGAAAAGTCATTTCACAGTTGTTGACACATTTTTATTGAATGAGAACTGAAGAAATGTGCTGTGTAATTATTTATTTAGTGTGGTGTGATTTCGCTATTTGTTTACAAGAGCACAGGCAGCGTTGAGTTTTTTTTTTTTTTTTTTGCCAGCCAGTTATTCAAGTATTTAAATTTAGACAGAAAATTCGTTAAAAAAAAAAAAAAAAAGACAGAGAGAGATACTCAAAGACTGACATGTTTTTTACTGTTGTGACAAAGCTCATGCATTGCCAGTAAGTGCCACATCAGTTTGTGGTGAAGGGGCCAGTGTTAACTTGTTTACAGTGGTGATGATCATCGGCGCAGCGTTCCTTCCCTCATCACAAACTCCGGGACTAAAAAATGGAAAAACTCTCTCGCAGAACACACACCCAGCGAATGTGTAGATGTGAGACCTGGCATCCACGTCGAAAAATGACACCGTCCCCTCCTCGTAATCGGTGAACACGCCGACCGTCTGCGGCTTCGTGTCAAAGGTCAAAAGGACAGACGGTGAGTCCAAAGCACGGTACTCGTCCCCGCCCCTGAGACGCATCGTCCAGAAGCCATTCTCAGGCTTGGAGGTGATCAGGCCTTTCCTATTTACTGACTCTTTGACCACGCCCACGTCCCAAAAAGTCTTACTCCCCACCTCCACCTGATGGGAGAGAAAGATTTAATAAAGAGACTGAAAAGTGTAGCCCCGCTGGTGTTGATGTAGCTCAGCAGAGATAGCGACCTGGAAATAGAACCTGCCGGACAAGAAGCCTCTCTTGGCCAAAACACAGATCACCGGGTCAAAGCGCTGAGGATTTTCAGGCACAATTCGCAGCATCTCGGCGCGGCCCACCCGCTTGCCGTTGTCCAAGAGACAAATATTGGGATGGGCGGTGTCCGGGTCCAGCTCCACGTCCACTGTTGGAACCAGAAGCTCTGTTTATCTGAACAGTCATGACCCGAGAGGAGAACAGTGACGAAAGCGTTACCTGCGTAACTCTGCATGCGCTTCATATCTGAGGGCGTGAGGAAGACGACCGTGATGATGAGCTCGGCTCTTAAGATTTTGAAATATTTTGAAGGGTGCAACTCACCGTCCGTTTGCAGGCCCTCCAGCTCACTCCTGAGGGCGGCGACCATTTTTGACAGGGCTCTTCTCGACGTCCCCACACATTGCTCAGTGTGGACACTGATCTCCGCCCATTCTTTAGTCGGTGGAGCCGACGTTAGCGAAGGAAACCTCTGTCCTCACATAAACACAGAGA
The DNA here is from genome assembly GCF_001891065.2 of Hippocampus comes. Classification (NCBI taxonomy): domain Eukaryota; kingdom Metazoa; phylum Chordata; class Actinopteri; order Syngnathiformes; family Syngnathidae; genus Hippocampus; species Hippocampus comes. The sequence continues at coordinate 2,077,648 of NW_017805281.1, read as the reverse complement.
GGTCACAGGACACACTGAATATGACTGGCGACAAATTATTGACACCTCAAGCTCACCTGGAGGAGGATCAGATGGTCGTCCGTGCCCATGAGCTTCGCCAACTCTGCGTTCCTCGACTGGAGCTCGGCAATCTCTCGCCGGAGCTCGCCCACCAGCCCTTTGGCCCTCTGCTCGGCCGCCTTCTGACTCTGCTCAACCTCGCCGTCGACCGCCACTCGCGTTTCCTCGGCCAAAGCGATCAGGCGGTCGAAGAGGTCTTTGCTCTTTGTCTTCTCATTTGCCGCACTTATCTGGTTAAGGAGGACAGGGCGACGCCGCCTCAGTGACAGCCAGATGGGGGAAATTTTCATCAGGGATTAGGACGCACTTTACTGAGTTTGAGAGCATTTTGGATTTCCTCCACTTTGTTCTGTCGCTCCTCGATCTTGTGCTCAAAGTCGGCCTGCGTCGTCCCCATTTGGACCTGAAATGGTTTCAGCATGTCTCGCATAAACGACACACATGAATGTCTGCGTAAATAGTTTCTTGAAAAAAAACAGTTTGTCCACACTGGTGAGGTCACTCGTACGGCAGCCGGGTGGTTCTAACAATTACAAATATTGGATAGAGAAAATGAAAGGCAGTCACCGAGATGAAGAAATGATTTATCGACACCAGAAATTCCCCCCAAATTTGTGTGGTCAGATTTATTTTCCCTACAGCAAACTCATCTGCTTTGTTCACTGAGAACAGAAAAGGAAAATCTCCACAAAGTTGATCAGACCAACCCTGAAGACTTTAGTCCATATTGTATCCATGTTGGTGTGGAAATATTGCCATGGCAACAAAAGGATGCCCTTACCTTCCTCTCCTTGCTCTCCTCGTCAATGTGAACGACGCGGTGGCCTTTGTGCTGGCTCTCGGTGCAGAAGCGGCAAACGCACTGCTGCTCATCCCGACAGAACATCTCCAAGAGCTGATCGTGCTGCCCGCATAGACGCTCCCGTAGATTGGCGGCCGGCGCTATCAACCGGTGCATCATCAAGGTGGCAACGCTGCGGTGGGCCTCCAGGTGGGTGTGGCAATACGAGGTGAGGCACACCAGGCAGGACTGGAGGGCGCGCACCTGCAGGGAGGCGGCGGCGCACACGTCGCACGGCACCTCGCCGTCTCGGGGCGGCGGCGAAGAGGACAGGCCGAGCGTCATCCTCTTGAAGGTGTCAGCCAGCTTCTTGAAGGCGGCGTTGACGCTTATTTCGGGACGGTTTGTGAAGGCCTTGTCGCACGCGGGACAGCGGCAAGCCTTGCCGTCGCCCCACCGGCGCTGGAGGCAGGCCTGGCAGAAGTTGTGTCCGCAGGGCGTGGTCACGGGGTCATTCAGCACCTGCTCGCACAAGGGACACTCCAACTGCTTTTGAGCCGGACCGCCGCACGGTGAATCCATTTTCTGTGACACAACCAAGACGAGTCCTGCCATTTGTATCGAGAAGTCGTTTGTCTAGACTCCACCTTGCACGGCTATGCGTGCTCTCTTTTGTCCTCGAAACTTATGACACGCCTGCGTGACTCTTTCGATTCAAACGGGAAACAAAACTGACGTGGAAAAACTGTCGAAGGAATGATTCAAACCTTGTCTGCCGGCACGTTTTTCTCCTCTTACAAAACTCGTTCTGATGTCGTTTGGACTAGTCAATGCATTTCTGTTGTATGTGTGCTGCAGTGACATTTTACTCTAGTTTGATTACATAAAAAAAAAAAAAAAAAAAAAAATGTTGAGTCAGCTTCAGTTTTTTTTTGGTTTGTTTTCACAAACATCTCCTCGTGTTTCGGTCTTGTAACTCATTCAAAAGGAGTGACAGCAACATCGCATTTAAACAGCAGGAAAACACAAGACAGTGGCGAGTAACCAAAGTGCAATAAGTGTCCGTTTACACTTACTGCGATGATCTCGCTCGTGCACACGTCTGTCGTCGGTGGCGCGACACCCGGAAGAATCACGCCCGCTCAGGGTCCAACGGTTCATGCGTTTCGACCTGTGACTCACCTAAGTACTCAGACGCAGAGGAATGCCGTTGCTCCGGATAACATCGAGCATGATTTACTCTCGTCACATGGTTGCCACTTTACGATCATGTGACATTTTCAGCAACTTGACTTTTTTTTTTTTCAAGCTTTTGTGGAACTGCTGCTAAAAAAAAAAAAAAAATCAAAATGATCATCTGTTTTGAATATGTCTTATGTACTCCAGATAGATAGGTGTCTAAAATGGGACAGGCCTCACGAGACCTTCGGATTGGGATGTGGATGGACTGAGATTGGATCAGGTGCACTCAGAGTCAAGTCTGGCATCCCTTTAAGGGATTATGATGGCAGGGACAGCGTGTATATTTCCGCAAATATGATATGCTGCCATTTCTGTTTTTTTACTGTGAGCTCTTGGAAGACGCTGTGGAATTTATATTTTTAGCACTTCTGTTTTAAGGCCCCATTTTTAATATGATTAGGCGATCAATTACGGCGCAGTTGCAGACCAAAGCAAACAGTTCCGGTCACCTTTCACTGACTCGAATATGAGAAAATGACCTCAAGACAGATTAAATAACTTGGACAAAGAAACCAACTTTGGCAAAGCCAAAAAAAAAAAAAAAAATGAACCACAGATTGTGTATGAGATAGATAACCCAGTGTGGGGGACAACAAAAGATGCCATATTGCACCATGGACTAAAATAGTATATGTTTGTTTTGATGACATCATGCACAGCCTGAAAGAGAAAATATCCATTATCCTGAGCCAGAATGGATCATTTTGCTTGGAATGCGATGTTGTCCTCTCAGCCAATAGAGTCTGAGAAGGCAGGAAGGGAAGCAGGTGGGAGTGAGGGGGGGATGGTGGGGACCAACATGGAGGGGAGGGACAGCGGAGAAGAGGAAATTTGGCCGGGAATGAGCAATAAGAAATAGCAGAGGCAAAGCTGGAGTGGACAAGTTGTCTGTGTGCACATACAAAAGGTAAGTTTTCCCGCATGTGATGTCTGTCGGTTTTTGATTAACAGAAAGACGTGTAGACGGTTCTTTTTTTTTCCCCAATTCGCAAATGGCACTTTGCCATTCCCTTTTCATTTAATTCAGTTAATTGACTCTTGCCAACAGGCTGGGTGTGATCGCGGTCTCAAGCCGCCACCATCCAATACTTAAAAGTTTACATTTTTTAGGTTTCTTCTGTTTCTGATCTGGACATATAGCCAAAAGGATTCAACCGACTCAGCTATGAAATATATTTCACTTCAAATTTTGCAGGCGTGTGAGCCTTTCGCCACCCAAGAGAGGATCGCTCACCACTCGTGTGCCCAAAAAAGGGCTTCCCGTCTGCTGCTAGGAGAGCTCCACCCAGACTTGGGAGAGCTGTTCCTCGAAGAGCCTCATCATGTCCCGTGACCCCGTAGCGGAGCCCCATCATCACCTGTGAAGATCGCGCCAATTTACAAATCCTTAGAATGATGCGGTTTCAGCCTCCTTGGCCCTTCTTTGCCGGATTGCTTCTGGTCACCTGCTGGGTGCCACCGGGGGTCCGCTGCCAGAATGACACGGAGCCAATCGTGTTGGAGGGCAAATGTCTGGTGGTGTGCGACTCCACCCCCTCCGCCGAGCCATCGGGAAACGCCCTGGGCATGTCGGTGAGGTCGGGGACGGGCAGGGTGGCGTTCTCCGCCATCCGCAATACCAACCATGAACCCTCGGAGATGAGCAACCACACGATGACCATCTACTTCGACCAGGTGGGTTGGATTTTGTTGTGGCGGAGGGCATAGCAGTGGAGGAATGAACAGGTCTCTTCATTATTCGCAGATTTTGGTGAATGTCGGTAGCCATTTTGATCCCGCCAGGAGTCTCTTTGTGGCTCCAAGAAAGGGAGTCTACAGTTTCAGCTTTCATGTGGTCAAAGTTTACAACAGGCAGACAATACAGGTGTGTTCTTTCTTCTTTTTAACCCTCCCCCATCCCCCTGCCGACAACCCTCAGTAACTTGACTTTTTCTCCCGCTCCCCATACCCCGTTTCTAGGCAGACAATACAGGTGTGTTCTTTCTTCTTTTTACCCCTGTCCCCTTCCCCTGGACACTCAGTAACTTGACTGTTTGTCCCACTACCCATACTTCGTTTCCTCAAGGTGAGTTTGGTTGTCAACGGGTGGCCAGTGATCTCAGCCTTCGCCGGCGACCAGGATGTGACCAGGGAAGCTGCCACTAATGCTGGCCTGGTGATGATGGAAAGGGGGGACAAGGCGTATCTCAAACTCGAGAGGGGCAACCTGATGGGAGGGTGGAAGTATTCCACTTTCTCCGGATTTCTGGTCTTCCCCTTGTAGGACTGTGGCGAGGTGAAGGTTTGTGGAGAGATCAAGTCTTTGTCATCGCTAAGAATCATGTTCACCAAGGAAAGACTTTAATGATAGTCGGCTGTTTCACATGGCCCAACATCATCCTGACTTTTCCTTTTCCTCTGCACTTTTATGGCTAACCCAAGATTGTAGCCCTAATGTCTTGGCTTGCTCGCAACACGAGGCTTGGTATTTTCTCAAATGCATGAAACTATTTGTCTGTGTTTTTTTTTTCTTTCTTTCGTTTGAGTTTGCTCGCTTTCTGATCAATCTGTCTTCACTTTGTCATGTAGCTCAAGCTACTAGTGAAAATTTCTGTTGAGCTAGCTTGCTGGAGCTAGCTAGCTGTTGTATATATATGAATGTCTTGCCATCTCTCTCACTTTCAATATACTGTACTGTATCACACAGTGAATGTTTTTGTTGTCCTGCAGATTGTTGAATTAGGCAGATAAATTTTAGCTGGTAAAAAGCACCTTGCCTCCCTTGTGCTTTACTTCCACGTGTCACCTCCAAACCACTGGGCCAGATAGTTGGCTGCGGTTTGTAACAGATGTGTCCTGAGCGAAGGTAGACTGTCTTTAAAACATTTTTTTAATCAAGTGTAACTGTCGTTAACTTATCCATGATGATGTGCAAACATGGAAGCAAGCAACCACGTGAGTGTTTTTTTTTTTTTTTTTTTTTTTGTCCACACGGTGACTCTTCACAGAGCATCCGGTGGCAGATGGAGGATCAGCGGCAAAGCGAATGCTTCGGTGCCAGAAGCCTGCTGGGTTCATGCTGGACCGCCATAAGCTGTTGGTCTCAGCGGAGACCTGCGTTAGCACGTGGCTATGCTGCGAAGCAATGTGACATTTCATTGCCAAATGAAGGCTAACGCTAATAAAAACACGAATAAAAATACATGGATACGTCACAGCTCTGGATATTTTTGACATTTTTCCTTACTTTCAGGCTTTGCCTAAAATTGTTTTTTCAGTGCTCGAGCATGGGGAGAGCAGGCGTCAAAATGAAAACAAAAACTTGCCAAACTTGCTATTGCTTGGAAAAGCCTACTGGACCCCCAACACCCTGCTCACCACCTCTTACAGCTACGTACTCCCTTCAGATAACTGCTATTGAACCATGTACACCCAAACCAGCAGACATTCAAACAGCTTCTTCCCTCTCACCATTAACTCCCGAAACAGTAACTCAACTCTATAGAGGCTCTACGCATTTTTCCACACCCGTGTGGAACAGTATTGTGCACTGATCGTTGTAGCTCCGGCTCTCTACATTCTTGAACAACCGTTGTTGATCAATAATCCACAGGACCAGGCACTTTAAAGCGCTACCTACTGGACCCCCAACACCCTGCTCACCACCTCTTCCAGCTACGTACTCCCTTCAGATAAATGCTGTTGAACCATGTGCACCCAAACCAGCAGACATTCAAACAGCTTCTTCCCTCTCACCATTAACTCCCGAAACAGTAACTCAACTCTATAGAGGCTCTATGCATTTTTCCGCACCCGTGTGGAACAGTATTGTGCACTGATCGTTGTAGCTCCGGCTCTCTACATTCTTGAACAACCGTTGTTGATCAATAATCCACAGGACCAGGCACTTTAAAGCGCTCAAGGACTTCCTGTATAATTGCACGCCTAAAACTGCACTACAATTACTGCTACTGGTCACTTTAAAAATGACGCAATGTTTATCTGCACCAACTGCACAACATTCATAGTATTGTATTGCACCACTGATCACTTTATCTCTGCTCCATGACTCTGCACATTGTCGCACAGCTGTCATTGGAAAGTACTACGGCAAAATGGCAACCTTTCATTACGGAAAGTCTTTTGTAGGAGCTTGTTATTGCAATACCAGTGTAGCCTATATTACCGGAAACTAATTCCTTGTGTCCTCTACATACTTGGCCAATAAAGATGATTCAGATTCTATTCTATAAGCTGATGATGTTTTAGATGCAACAAAAAGCCTCACTTGTTTTCGGAACAATATCTGGGGCTCCTGGTGGAGCTGACCTGATTTTCATCCAAACGTGACGCATACCGAGCCCCTTTTTACACAACTCGCAAAGCCAATAAAGGACCAGTTTTCTACTCTCGATTCTCCCGAGCACAGGATAGGAAATGCTACATGGCATGCTACATTATTCTAGTGTCGTGTCCTCTACATACTTGGCCAATAAAGATGATTCATATTCTATTCTATAAGATGATGATGTTTTAGATGTAACAAAAAGCCTCACTTGTTTTCGGAACAGTATCTGGGGCTCCTGGCGGAGCTGACCTGATTCTCATCCAAACGTGACGCAGAATGAGCCCCTTTTTACACAACTCGCAAAGCCAATAAAGGACCAGTTTTCTACTCTTGATTCTCCCGAGGACAGGATTGGAAATGCTACATGGCATGATACATTATTCTAGTGTAGCTGAGCTCTTAATTCACTGACCGGTCGTATGGTGGTGCTCTTTTGCTTCCAAAACTTGCAGCTCTGCACTGCCACCATGTTCAACAAGTGAAAGAAGAAGTAACATAATAGAGAAGAGCTCCAGCATGTTTAATAACTTTGGGCTTCTGCTTCCTCTGTGCTATATAGAGCCGATAACATGCAAATTAGCGCAGTGGAAAGTAAGTACAATATAGTTTTAGACCGTATGTACCATAGCGACAAAAGTATTTGGTCCTTTGGCTGTGTAAATTCTCTCTCATCCAGGTCATGGCAATCCACAACGGTTGAACTGAGGCAATTTTATGCAGTACAGTCAGGAGTGAAGTGACCCAAATCTTTTAGAGGCTAAGTCGCCATTGCCCAGGCATATAGTGCAACATCGGCGAGCATCTTCTTTGGTCAGCAGTTCATTTGTATGTCAAGAAGAAGTGACTTACAGTACATTCCTTTGTGAGATGAAGCCTTTTTGGCGTATATGATTAGATAGGTGATTTGAGATAGCCCGTTATTTTGCTGTCACCTTGCTCTTGCTTTCCTTTCTCGATGACTCCCTTGGCGCACATATTAGTTGATTTCACTTAAGACTCAACTGTATTTATAGAGAATTTTAAAACAACCACCGCTGTATACAAAGTGCTGGACATGGTGCAAAGATCATATACTGTATAAACAACAACAACATAATGTGTGCGTTCACACATTTTCAAATGGGCAAGGCAGATTGGTCCTGCCCTGTGGGTGGGCGGCAAAGGCAAGATTCGTAACAATGTTGGACAGGTTACACCTTCTTTCGCAATCTAGCAGAAAAGGATCCATAGGTATGTATTTGGTCTTTCCGGCATACATGAAAGAGGCTCAATTAAGAATATAAAGTCTTTTGGTAATCACTGTTAATTTAATAGAGCGAGCATGAAAGATAAAAGGACCTGGTGAGGGGTTCACACAGAAATTTCAATTGGTGCCATGACCCGGATACAAATCGGGGTTGCTGCGGGAATGTTGAAAAGTTCTGTGGGGACCCCTCACTAGGGGCCTAGTGCACAAAGCGTGCATATACACATGGACGACATGGACGTAGACTACACACTTTTCCACAGTCACAGATTCAGATATATCAAACCTGCAGGCACCGTTTATACTAATTTGCATATTTATATAAGGGCAGGTCGGGGCAAGAGTGGTACGCCAACATTTCCACGTTGATTCAGCTGTATGAAAGAATGTGCTTCGCTCCATGCGCACGCAGAGATTCAGGCATCTGGATTTTTTTTTTTCACGTGTTTGACATTTTATGGATTTGAAAGCAAGAAAAGGTCACAGCAAAATAACGGCCTAGCTCAAGTCAAATTATCATATGAGCCAAAGAGACCTGATCAAAAAACCTTTGACCACCAATTTCTGGATCGGGAGAATCACCGGTTTGAAGGAAGGGGAAAGAAGCCAAACTACAAAAGCCATTTCTAAACAGGAGAGAGGGTTTGAGGCATCACTTATCGTCTTGTCTGTAACAACGTAGTAACATTCCTTCCCTCAAACAATGTCTCATTCCACGGGAAGGCTGGACCTGACGAGCAGAGAGGATTGGTATACAGGAAGGTCCTTTCACAAACTGCCGAAGGCAAACAACATCAACATCCTATTATGGACCACCCCTGAGGGACAAACCACCATGACATCAATAGGGAGAGTTAAACATTTAGAGCGTCATCAGAAAAGCCCGTTGGACAGGCCCATATTTTATATTTTATGTTGCATTCTGTACTGTGCACAGTTTTTTTTTTGTTGTTGTTTTTTTTTTTGTTCATGCAAATACTTTATTTTTCTACTTTCTTCCCTCCAAATCTTGCTGCTGTAAATTACGAATTTCTCAAGTGTGAGACAAATAAAGGTTTTCTTATCTTATCTTGACTTTGCACATTATAGGACCATTTCAGTAAAATTTGCGGGGAGAGAGGCGGGTCTTTATTCCACTTACAAAGCATTCTTTTATGAATCTGCGTTCAGCTCTGGAAAAGTTGAAATCATTTGACAATGGTTCACTATGCATTTGATAGTGGCACACAAGTTCACACTCAGACCTGTAATGAATTGAGAGGCGTGTCTCAACACCTAATTTCTAAAACTAAAAATACGATAAAAAAAAAAAAGCTCGGTTTGTGACGTCAGCGGAATTCCCCTCAACGCCTTGTTGAAAAACTGAAACTCTGCTCAAGAGCTATTTCCTTCACCTGTAAAGGACCGCTTTGTGTGTTTGGGATGTGTGACGTATTATTAGCATAGAGATGTTTTGTTTTTTCTCTGTTTATTAGCTTGTCGCTACTGCGTCATAAGCAGCTGCTTTTTTTTTTTTTTTTTGGTTCTCCACGACTACTTTCACTTTCGTCGCTGCGTTAGTGTTTCTTGGTTCGGTGCGCCGTATGCAGTGCTCTCCCGTGTTGTGTTGGGTTGTTGTTTTGTTAGGAGTTGTGACGTGATAGCACGAAGCTCGCGCGTCGAAGCCACTCGGAAACCTGGGAGAACCAAAAGGTAGGAAAACTGAACAGCTTTTATTGACATTACGTCCTTCGCTCCGTTCTTTTTTTTTCGTGCCAAGTCACTTTGCCGTTGCCGTGCGGTTTTCAACCTTCCTAAAAAGTGTCAAGAACTCGTTTTCTAATGTTACATCATAAACTTGCGCAGGAAAGTTAAACTTATGAATGCGTGAAGAGAGACGGAGTAGACTATTTGTGAAAAGAAACACGTTTTTTTTTTGGTAATTTGAAAATAAGAAATCCATCATCCACATATCATTTTTTTTCCGAACACTGGGTTCTCGTCTGAAATGGCAGTCAAGGAAGACTAATGCGATACATTTGCGTAAGTACTGTACTCAAAAGTGTATAATAGGGAAATAGGAATTTGCACATTCAGATATTGCCTGCAAAATATCAATTACGTAACTATTTTAAACTAAAATAACTTCAATTCAAGGCAAACTTACAATTTCTTTGTTTATGCTAGCAAAACAGCAATATCGACTCACGAGGCAGAGATCATTCATGTACTACTTTATTCAATTTCTGCTATTGGCTGGTGCATTGAGGTAGATGTGTTCATCCACATTTGTCAGGAGTGCTTACATTTGTTTCATTAAAACAAAACAATGTCAGTTCTTCCACTTTTATTTGCTTTTTCTCCCTGCACCATTTGAATGTTTGCAACCATTTCGACAGAGAACTCCAACGGGCCTCGTTGATTTTTGTGCGAGGGTTGACCTTCTGAACGTTAGCGTTAGCGAGGCAGCTACTTAATAACATGTACATTGTCTGCAGGAAAGGGATGTTCCCCAGCATGTTTACACCATTCTTGTAAAAACGAGGGATGGACGTACAAGACAAGGTGGGGGATGAGTTTGTGTGCCCCGAGGCACTGCGGGGTTCTCTGAACTCCCAGCAGGAAACCGTGGAGAGGATATTCCGAGTGTCGTTCACCATCAACACGAGAAACATGCCGCCCGGTACCAGCGGGCAGATATGGCTGCGACTGCAAGGGTCAGACCGTGACGTGAAAGCAGCCAAGGTTCGACGCGCCCATTCCTCTGCCCATGTGGCTCGTGGTGCAGTTTATCAGCAACTATGCCCGTCTTTCAGATTTTTGTGAAGGGACTTGTGAGCCAGGAGGTGCAACAGGAGATGTCCTATGCCGCCGCACTCAACTGCATCTTTTGCAGTGCCAATGGGTTCTTCATGGACTGCATGATCAAGAGCACTTCAGCACAGATTGCGGTTAGTCTTGCTTACGTGCTGACCTCGTTTGCACCAAGTCATTAACGCTCTTCAAATCTAGAAATCAGATTCATTTTGGACTGCTAATTCACAGAAACATCAAGCACGGTTTTATGCTGTTTCTTATTTTGTTGTAGCGCTTGTTTAGCTCGATTCTATTGAGGCTCCGACAGTATTTTGATGATGTTTTTGTTGTTTTACTTCAAACCAGGTGAGCTCTCCGGGCTTGCTGCTCATATCTGGTCTCACTGAGCCGGTGGTGCGAGCCTATTCCCTCATCGCTGACCTGTTGGAGAGATATAAGGGGGGGCAGGCCGCGTCCTCGGACGCTGAAGAACGAGGTTCGGGTGAGTTGTGTAATTCACCCCAGGCGTTCAAAGCGCTGGTGGAGAAATGGGAGGACCACCACATCCTGGATCTCCTCGTACTGCCGCGATCTGTGAAGGAAGCCCTGCTGGACCTGGTGAAAGACTCGGGACTTGCGCCTAACATGAAACGAGTAGGATTACATGACCGTAGCCTGCCTGGGATGACTTTGGGTGTGCCCGGTGCCGCTGAGGAAGGACAAATGGAGGCTCAGCATGATGCGAGAGAAAAGGAGCGGACGGAACAGGATGAAGTTGAGGTGGAGACGTTGAAACCGGGAAACAAGGAGTTCTGGCTTTTGTTGAAATTCTTCACGGCCATGGGGTACACAGAGGACGTGGTTAAACGGGTTCTTGGCCGAACAGGACCCAAAGAGGCCTCTCAGATACTGGACCTGGTTCAGCAAGAGCAGGACTACAGTGGCGGGGAACACCAGAGTAAGAGGAACCCACTTCATAAGATGGATGACAAGACAGTGGGAGGAGGAGGAGGAGGAGATGTGCCGTGCGAGGTCGGTGCTGTTGGCGCCGCACAATCCAAGGAAGAGGATGACTTTGTGTTGGGAGTTCTGAAGCGAGCCGCCGTGAGTTGCGGCTACACCGAGCACAAGGTGGCCAAGGCTTGCAGCATGTTGCCGCATGGAGCCAGCCACTTGCTGCTCCTGGAGCTGCAGAAGGAGACCGGCAGTGAAATGGAAGTCTTAGAGGAGGAGAGTCCGAAAGCTGGAATGACAAAGGATGCTGAGAGAAGAGCAAGTGCTTCAGAAACAGCAAGCCAAGCAAAACCTGGTTCCAATCCGGATTTGAATGAAGTCCTGGTGCTCCCACGTCCCGATCCTGCCAAAGGGCCACCCGGGCCAATGTATGCCTCATCTTTCCCTCACGGCCCGTGCCTGAAACCTCAAAGCCTGAGCTGCTCGAAGGGAACGCTCCAAGCTCAGCATTCTCCCACCGGGTCCAGAGAATCCTCCAATGGGGCCAGCGTCCCCTCGATGGCGGTGACGGGCAAGCAGCGCTTCCTTGAGGGTCTGCAGACACCCTTTAAACTCCAGCTAACAGACCAACCGGGGAACCCTAAGCTGAGGACCATCGTCATTGATGGGAGCAACGTGGCCATGAGGTAGGAGGAGGGAGGGGAGCGCATTTTGGAACGACACTGGCGCCTTCAGATGCAAGTGGCCTCACTTATGACTTTTTGAGACAGGAGCCATCGTTAAGATTGTTTTGTTTTTTTTTTGGTTTTTTTTTGTGGTGGCAATGAGCTAATTTCAATGCACAAGCTGCACTTTGACAAGTGCTGAACAAATCTTCCAAAAGAGGTTTCAATTGCATGAAATGTGCTTGTTTTAGTCAGGATAATGCTAAAATAATAGCCTATTATCCCCAAATGTACTGTATTGGCCCGAATATAAGACGGGCCTGATTATAAAACGACCACCTCTTTTTCAAGACTCAATTTTGAAAAAAGACTTTTTGAACACTAAATTGATTTTTATACAGAAAATAATTACAGTACATCTGAAACAAATGATTATAACAATATATTTGAGAGAAAAAGCATGTTATTTTGCCTCATTCAAATCCAAAGTGCAATCACATTCGTAAATGAATGGCTTCTGGTTTTTGAAATATAAATTACATCATAACTTCTCCTCAGCTGCCGGTTAACCTGGCCGATCTTCGACCCACTTTTCTCCATATTGTCGTTTCTCCATTTTCTGTTATCTGTTCTATTATTTTCTTGTCTTTTCCTTCTTACCGCTATTTTTATTTTTATTCCCTTGTGGCAGGGGTTCACTTTGGCCTGGGGAGTCAAGTTCAGCATTCGCTTCATTGATATCTGGCGCCATCTAGCGTCGTGAATGGTTATAATGTCTAGACCCCGAATATAAGATGACCCCCACTTTTTTAGTCTTATTTCAATGATAAAAACACCGTCTTATATTCGGGCCAATACGGTAGTTAGGTTTCCGGGTCTTAACCCTTTCAGGCACAGCGGTTACTACAGTGGACAGCTTATCATGTTATCAGGTTACAGTGTGCATGAAAGAGTTAAATTAGCATATTCATGATTTTTTCCCTTTCCTCTCATTGAAAGTTTTCTTCCCCTCCCATCTTCTACCCTTTCTTTAGTCACGGGCTGGGGCAGTTTTTCTCGTGCCGAGGCATTGCTTTGGCTGTTCAGCATTTTTGGGAGCGCGGTCATCGGCACATCAGTGCTCTGCTGCCCCAGTGGCGGCAGAAGAGTGACCCCCGCATCCGAGGTTGTTACACCCGTTCCCTTCGTTGAACTCATGTTTGTGTGACCCGGAATTGCTTTTCCTTTTAACCTCGCCTATTGTTCTTTTTTGACGTCCACAGAGCGGCACTATCTAGGTGAGCTGCAGAATCTGGGCCTGCTCTCCTTCACACCCTCCAGGGAGGTAATGGGTACGAGAATCAGCTCGTATGACGACAGGTAGCAGTAATAAATATCATCTTTGGAGATTTTTGGTCTCATTGCAACACAAAAAAAAACCCCAAAAACTAAAACTTGCACGGTTGACCTGCAGACTAATGCTGCAACTTGCACAAAAGACCGATGGCGTGATCGTGACCAACGACAATCTCAAGGACCTTTTGAATGAGTCGATCGCATGGAGGGACATCATCAAAAAGAGGTAAAACACTCCAAACAAAACCGACATCTGGTTCCGACGTGATGGTAATGGAAATACTGACCACTAAAACATATAAGGCCGCAAGACCCCCGCCCCCTCACTAGATTTGCGTGTGTACTTAAACACAGGAAATCAACGGTGGTGCTATGCGGGCGCCCTCTAGTGGGGGATATATGCAATTCACTTTCTAAACTTTTGACACGTTTAATATTTAAGAATGATATGGTCTTGAACATTAAATTAATTATAATTGCTCACCATGTATACTACCACTCGGAAAGTTAATGAGGGATACCGTACGTGATCACTGCCGACGCTTTTAGCCTGTTTCGAACCTATTAGTCAGCATTTGACTCAGCATGAGACTTGATTTTTTTTTTTGTTTTACTGTTTTTGAGCTTGCTGCTGCCTTTGCTGCTACTTTATTATTTTATTGTTTATTCTTATTTTAATTATTCATGCTCCATGTACAGCACTTTGTCTACAGCGGTGGTTGTTTTAAAATGCGTGATGAATACCGTTGAGTTGAGTTGGGCATTTACTAGGCTGCAATGTAATGTATTACGTCACACTGTACAATTTGTTTTCTATGTCTTGGAGTCTGCTTTGAATCCGTTTGTTTGACTGTGCTATCGGCTGCTAAACCGGCTATGCTAATAAAAATCAGTTTTCACTTGCCTTACCTGGATAAATAAAGGTTAAGTCAATCTAGAAATAAATCATGCTACAGTGACTTACAATATTAAATAGTACTTTGAGAATTACCGGTAAGTCTTGTTTTAGGTGGTACTTAGTCTGAAAAATGTCAAGAACATATGTGTTGATGAATGAAAGATGCAAAAATCGCCTCCGACTGTCGTGTCCCCCGCAGACTGCTTCAGTACACGTTTGTTGGTGATCATTTCATGGTTCCAGATGACCCACTGGGAAGAGGGGGCCCTCATTTAGACGACTTCCTCCGTTCGGATTGCAGGTGGGACGTAAGTCACATCATTCTGAAATAAATTCGACACTTTTTATCTCACCATCATTTCCCTACCAGGACATCCGTCCCGGCTGGTGTAGCCACACATTCCGCTTCCTTCAATCCACAGTACTCACAAATTCCAGCCCACAACTTCCCTGACCAAACACCGGGTGGCGCTCTGAATAGAGCAAGTGAAGGGAGCAGGGAAGCGGGACTCGAGCACCCCAAGCCCAGAGACAAGCAGGGTTCTGAGACGGCTCTGGCCAGCAGAACGGTGGAGGCCACGGCAAGCCTGAGAGAGCGTCTTTGTCAGGTGTTTCCTGGTCAGGACAACATGGTGATGCTGGTTCTGCAGAGCAACCCGACAGAGAATGACCTCAACGTGCTCTCGGCCCTTCTTTTGGAGCAATAGAACTTGAACACTTTTCGCAAATTCACACAACTGCGATCCCTTTTTCATCTGCTGTTCACCGGAGTGTCCGCTAGAGGCGGCACCTATGGCATCTGTACATACAGTGTTTCACCTTATTAAGTTGATTCTTATTTGATTCGAAGTTTGTATTGCACCATATTGTGTGAAATGTTGCCCACTTGGCATCCATTGTATCCTCGTCATCCTGGATGAGGGCGTTCTCTCATCTGCGGCCTCTTCTCAAGGTCTGTCATTTTTTTCCCAAGATGGGTTTTTAGAGAGTTTATCCTTGCCTTCCTGGGAGTTAAGAACAGGGGATGTTGTTCATATTTGTCAACAGTGAGCATGTGAAGTCCTGTGAGAATTTTTTTGTGATTTCAGTTTATATAAATATATTTGACTTGACTGGTTTCCTAATCAGCATCGCTTCCACCAGGTGTGAATGTTGCACTTTACTGACATGGATGAAGCGTCCTTTTTGTTTTGACACTGTCGACCGGTTTGGTGGCTTTTATACTTTCAAAATAGGCAATATATTTTGCGAGCATCGTTGGATTTACCTGTAAGGCTGGCTGGCAGACCATAGTGTGTTGGTTTACGGTGCAGGCCCACCAAGCACAATGTGTCTTTCAGTGCTGTGTTTGATGAGCTTGTAAAAAAATGGCTTGTTTGACAGCGTGAGCACAGAAGGCCATGCCACTAGAGCAGTGGTTCTTTACCTGGGTTCGGTGAATCAGTTTCAGGCGTTCGACGGAGCCTCTACCTTGGAGGGTAAGACACCCCCGACTCAACATGTCAATTAATTCTGACACGCCTGCTTGGCCATCACCGACTGGTTCATTTTGTGCACAATTAAAAAACTTATATTTTACACTTATTGTGTTTACTTTTTTCAGTTTTTAATAAATGCATTTTTTTTATGTCTTGAAAAAAAATCATTTTTATTTTTCACTAATGAAGGGCTCGGTGAATGTGCATATGAACTGGTTGTGTTTGGGATTTCTAGCAAGGTTAAGAACCACTGCACTAGAGGGAGACAATAAATGACACAGAGCTGGGTTTTTTTCATGAGTGTCCTAAAGTCCATCCATCCATCCATCCATTTTCTGATCCGCTTTATCCTCACACGGGTTACGGGGCATGCTGGAGCCTATCCCAGCCATCTTCCGGCAGTAGGCGAGGGACACCCTGAACCGGTTGCAGGCCAATCGCAGTGTCCTAAAGTCTTTTCCCCAAAATGAACATGCTGAAGTACCAGTTCTATTATTGCGGTGACTTTGACACCTTGACATACGAGTTTATTTCAGTATGTGACCAAGCTCACAAGGGCAGTCAGTCGGTTTGGCTTTTACCTTACTCTGAGATCAGTGTTGGAATCATGCATTATGCCCTTTTGGGAGTGTATGCATTTCACCTTCAATAAACGTCTGAAAGTGCATCGTGATTGTCGTTCTCCTAAACCCCAGAAGGCCACCACTTGAAGTGTTCACCGCAGAGCTCGCTCCGATCGCTGAACATCGATCAGGCGACGGCTCGTAGCCGAAAGCACTCCCGTAGCTTGGCGTCGCGCACGCCCACGCGCCCGCCCAGCTCTGCGGGAAGAAAGAAGCCGTGTATACATTTGCCACTGGAATTCTCGCTCACACATGCCGGGTCCCTCTCGGTTGTTCTCACGGCGTTTTGAAAGCGAACTCAAGATGATTATTATGTGAATGTGTTTTGTCGGTGTTTGGCCAGGAGGCAGGCTGTTGGAAGTGGAACATGACTAAATTGAACTTGTGTCACGAGGTAAGAAGCTAACACTACCGCGCTCACGTTCAATGTCAAGAATGTCAGGATTGTCCTTGTAAAGTACTTTGGAAGTAAAGTTAACGTCGCTCACACCATCAGGTTGAAAGTACTGTACTTTGTTGTACATCACATTAGTTTCGCGATGCAGTGGTCTGCACTTGTTACCTTTTTACTCGGTGATGTAATCCCTTGTCATATTTTCCTTTACAACATGTCTGAAGATGTTACTTACGTGTATTTTCCATTTGTGGTCTAAACCTGCTTGACGCCGCTGACAAATATAATTAGGATATATTCAATATAAATATTCGTTTATTCCTTGAAGTCGTATCATTTATCGATTTGTATAGCAGGTGTTTTGATCGTCATTTTAAATGCGAAGCAGTCAAATGTCATCCAGGACTGGTGTCGCAGGAGACATATTTCAAATCTTAACTACAAACTACAAGTTTTCCTCTTGAAAGTAATCCTTTGGAATATATTTTTCCAGCTTTCTCTGCCATGCCTTCATGCACTCCTGGAAGGATTGTACCGAGATCCTCCGCAGCTCAGTTGTCCTGGCCCATCTTGACGTCGTCCACCTCTTCTACACTGGTCTCCTTGATGACCACCTTGAGTTTGGAAAAGAGGAAGAGAGAATCACACTAAGCCAGGTCAGGTGAGTAGGAAGGTCATTTCAGCATAATCGGGAAGTGTCAGATGCTCGGGGCGTTGTAAGAAGGCGTGTTGTCATGGTCAAGATGTTCACAATTGTCCACACGCCACAGGCTGTCTTTGTAGATCTGCTTGTTGGTTGCCCGGCATACAAAATGTATTTAAATTTATGACAGCCGTCCTGGATTCTTTCTGACACACCTCAGACTGTACAGACAGTACAAAATAACTTTTCTATTATGTGGAGTTCACATGAGTTCATATCGTTGTTGTTGGTGTTGACATTTTGTAATGGCCATCAGCTGATCAGAAATCTAGCAAAGGAAAATGACAGCACTTGATTGTTGGACTAGGTGGTAACTGGAAAGTTGTTGTCAAGGTGCATCGCTGTCATGCCATTCCGGTACACGCCTGAACGGTGCCTGGCTGAGGAAATAGCCAGACAAACGAGTTTAGCATAATAGAAAAGCGACCAAGGACGGCATAATAATAGAGTTGAGTGTTTGAGTGAGTCATTGTCACACTGTTGTTGACCCTCTTTTGCGGCAGGAAGACTTTGACGTCATCCATCGATTCAAGGTGAAGAATGTCAGGGTGGCCATCGATGGTCGAGCGCTGACTGAGGGGGATCAACAGCACTAAAAAGGAACACTCTGGATTCAACACTGGTCTGTTTCGCATGCACACGCACATTACACACACACACGCAATTAGATGGACAAAAAAAACATTAGCACTGGTGCCCAAACCATCACCCAGGTAACATCTGCTTCTCCTTTCTTAGCTGCCTGCAACCTGTTCTAAAATTAGCTATTGACATAGCCCAAGGCAGGAGAAGCAGAAATTCATCCTCGCTTCCTTGTTTTCCACCACTCATTCATCATTCAAAAAGACGCGCCTCAGAATCGCGATTGTTTGCTCCACTTTCTGTTCTGTGTCAAGGTCAGCTTAGTGTAGATTGCTCTTGTTTTGGCCCTGTATGTGAAGATGGCATTCTGCTGCAGGATCTATTATAGTGTGATAGGGGCACAACTGGCCACTCAAAACTCCTTTCAAATCCGTCAGGTTTTTTTTTAAAACTCTCTTCAGTTGTTTTGTGCATCTTTACCCCACACTAATGGATTCCGTTTCACAGTGCTAAATTCAAGGTGAAGAATGTCAGGGTGGCCCTTGCAGCCTTTGATTTTTCTGTTCGTGGCCCCTCGAAGAAGAATTTTGGACACCCCTCTTTGTAGTGTGAGATGATGATCTGAAAAAAAAAAATCATTGGGCTGTGTTTCCACAGGAGCACATCTGTCAGGCTTCCTCAACGGAAGACAAGCGCTAAAGGGTCCAGACGAAGATGGAGCCTGACCAAGAAGCGGCAGGAGCATTGCGGGTTGATGGCGTGACCCAAACTGGAATCGTCGCACTCGAGCTTGACCACATCGCAGACACTGCTGATGACGAAGGACTACTGGCTAGCCAATCAGGACTCTCACAAAGTCAAGCGTCTGCCCACCTACCCGAGCCTCTGCTGGTGGATTTTTTGTCGACGTCTGGGAGCGACGCACCAGAGGTGGACCCGTCCTCTCAAAACTTGGACCTCGCCTTTGACTCGGACTATGGCAGCACTCACTCCAGCCCCGGTTCCGCCAGCACCGCTTTCAGTGGCGACCTAAGTGAACTCACTGGAAGTTCCTTTGAAAATACCAACTCTCTTTCTCCTGCCAACCTCTTTGAACACACTTTGGGAGGAAATCAGTCCAAAAAAAGGGCAAAAAAAAAACAAACTACCAAATCTAGCAAGAAAAAGGAAAACGCTAGCACACCAAATGAGGTTGTGAGTACTAGCAGCAGTGCGGACCATGAAGAAGGACATGGAAGCACACATTCCCAGCGCAGCGTCGCAGAAAGCGTCAACTGTTGCTACAGGTCCATGCACAGGGGCTGTCTGCAGTGTGGGGAGGAGACGCCGGCCATGTTGACTGGACTGGTGCTGTCCTTAGCTTTCTGTATCGCCATCATCGTCCTTATTCCTACCATGGGAAGGGTGAGTTCCGCATTGTGTGTGATATAATACATATAGTAAAACGAACATCCACTAGCTCAATGCTAACATATAGTGCGAAACACCATAGACAAGCTCATGTGAATTAGCATAGGTGCAACTGTAATTTCAACCTTCAAACAACTGCTACTTTAACAAAAGCGAACTCAACCTTGCATATTTAAACAGCAAGATTGTGAAGTTTCCTTCAATCGTACTGTTCTGCTGCTGACACAAAGTTAGAAAAGAAGCGTTGGCGTGCGATCACGTTCAAGGGTTTCATGTTGCGCACAGAACCTTGACGTTCACGTGGGAGCTCTGTCGGTGTTGTGCGTGGTTCTGTGTCTGAGCGCCGGCCTGCTGGTGTGCCTACCGTGGCTGGCCACCGTGAGACGCTGCGCCGGCGCCCTGGCCCTCTTCGTCTGGGGGACGCTGTACGTCACCGCCATTGTATTCATCTTCACCGGAGGACCCGTCACAACGTGGGAACAGGTGGGGAGACGTCACGAGAGCCGAGTCGTCTTGAAAGATACTCATACCCGTCTGTCCTGACTTCCGCCTCCTCAGGTGGCTTTCTTCCTCTTCCTGTCATTGAGCGTGTACACGGTGCTCCCTCTCTCACTGGCCTGGGCTCTCATGGTTGGGATTTGGACCAGCGTTTCGCACATCATCATCATCAGTGTTTATGTCCCGGTCACAAGTCCGGAGACGCCAGACTTGGCTGTGCAGGTGCGTCCAACTTGATGAGGGTTGCCAAGAAAGGAAAAAAAAAACGTCATTGAGAATTTCAAATGGGGACTTGTTCAAATACAGTAAATCCAGCAGGGCTCTGTCCTAAGCTCCCTTCAGGTGTGAAAGTCTGTGAGCAATTGACACAGTCAAAACAAACCAAAAATGTTTTTCCTGGCCTATTGCTGCCACAAAGTTCCAGAAAGGCACTAGTTATGTGGAAATGAAACTCCTCAACTCACTTCACCATCGAAACCAAGATGTCACCAGATAGCACCAAAGTGATACTGTTACTGTATGACACATTGGAAACTTTCCATGTGAATTGTGGGAATGGAAAGTTATCATATATGCCATAAAATCCCGTGAATAATACGCACCCGTTTATACTGCGCCCGATACTGAATAAAGACACAAACCAATAATGCGTTTAAATCCAGGTTAAAAACTACGCTCTTATCCCATCCGTATGATTAAGGTCTTTCAAAGTATTTTTAAAATAATGTTTTCAAAAATTTTGTTCATCCCCGTCAACTTTGGATATTCCTGGAATTTTTTCACCCCTAAACTTGACCCGCTTTTCACTTTGATATTCGTGTCGGACTTATGTGCACAGCTGGTGGCAAATGGCATCCTGTTCTTGTGTGTGAACTGCATCGGAGTCTTCCACCTGTGGACCACCGAAAACGATCTCAGGAAATCCAATCGCAAGAGAGAGAAGTTCAGCACCATCCGCTCCCAGAAGGAAATCAGAAAATACCAGCAGGTTTGATCGGATCCAATTTTCAATGACTCCTGAGCGACCTGTTGGAAACAATTGTCGTCCGTTCGTTCCAGGAGCGTCTGCTGTTGTCGGTGTTGCCGCGTTACATCGCCATAGAGCTGAAAACGGAGGTGATTAAGAGGCTTACTAAGCCCACGAGTGAGAAAGAAAATCGACACAACTTCCACAGTCTGTACATACGGCAGCACAAAGACGTCAGGTGAGGAGGGAAACAGAATGCTGTCACGACTTCCGTTTGTGCAATGCTCAACGTGTGTGTGTGTGTGTGTGTGTGTGTGTGTGTGTGTGTGTGTGTGTGTGTGTGTGTGTGTGTGTGTGTGTGTGTGTGTGTGTGTGTAGCATTCTGTACGCGGATATTGTGGGCTTCACAAAACTGGCTAGTAGCTGCACACCAGAGGAGCTTGTTGCTATGCTCAATAAGCTCTTTGGCAGGTTTGACGACATCGCCAAGGTAAACATGTCCGGTCCGAGTGTGCGCGTGCATGCGTGTGTGTTTGACAGCACGCCATCACATTTACCGCATATGCTGTCGCTGTCTGCAGAAGAACGGATGCCTTCGCATCAAAATTTTGGGCGACTGCTACTACTGCGTGTCAGGACTGCCTGACCCGATCCCCACGCACGCCAGCAACTGTGTTCAGATGGGCTTGGACATGTGCACCGCTATCAGGTCAGCTCATTTGCTAGCGAGACCTTTACTGCACAACTATCTCGTAACATCCTACACCAGAGGTCTCCAACCCCCGGGCCGCGGACCGGTACCGGTCCGTGGGTCATTTGGTACCGGGCTGCACAGAAAGAATAAATAACTTACATTACTTCCGCTTTATTCATTTCGGAATCTGAAAGATGTTTTATTTTGAAAAATTACCGGATCCTCTGTTACATCCGTCGACAATATGTCACTTCTGACGCAGGTGACGGTTCGCTTCTCAGTCACATGATAGGTTACCTCTAAAATGAAACCCAGGAACTAGCAAAATGAGTAAAAAACAAAGGTCTTTGGAAAGTTTCTTTGGGAAGGGGGAAAGGCCCAGCCAGGAGACAGAGAAGGAGCCTACGACTTTCAAGAAAAAGAAGGCTACATTTAATAGACAGTGTCAGGAGTCCAACTTAAAATACCGATTGATCACAACGGGAGATTCCCAGTCTGCATAATATGCGGTGATGCACTTTGTATTTGCGTTTTTTCTTATTTTGAAGGCATGTGTAAACATTACAATAGTGACCAGAGAGTGTTGCGGCCAGATAGGACGTTCCTCGTGTCGTGATTCGTGTTTATTGTTATGCTTTGAAAATACCAGTTTTCATGCTGGTCATATCATATTATTTTGTTGTATTTATCCGTCCTTTAAAGGCTGGTCCCTGAAAATATTGTCTGACATTAAACCGGTCCGTGAGGCAAAAAAGGTTGGGGACCCCTGTCCGATACCACCTTATTATACGAGTGGCCCGAGGTTTTTCAAGTCACGAGCAGTTGTTTGGTTAATTTTGGTTCTTTTGCATTTTTTTTTCTTAGTTTGGATTAAGAGGGCAGTTCAGAAAGTAGAGTAGTTGATACGCTTTCAGACGTTTTGGCGAAAGGGACAAACTGTCAAAGGCACAGATGCAAAATGAGAACTCTCGCAAGGAGCATGGGGGATACGCTGACAGTGAGCTGACAACGTGTAAACGGACTCTTCTCCTTTTCTTGGCTCTCAGTAAACTGCGAGAGGCCACAGGAGTGGAGATCAGCATGCGCGTCGGCGTTCACACGGGCAACGTGCTCTCTGGTGTGATCGGCTTGCAAAAATGGCAGTACGACGTGTGGTCACATGACGTGACGCTCGCCAATCACATGGAATCCGGAGGCGTTCCTGGGTGAGCGCATTCAAATGAAGATAATCACGTCTCGGCATTTGCGCTCTGGAAGGCAACAAAAGTGTGCTTTTTCTTTCTACAAGGCGAGTTCACATCACGGAAGAGACTCTGCAACACTTGAACGGAGCGTACCAAGTGGAGGACGGCGACGGCGGGAGTCGGGATCCTCTTCTTCAAGGAAGGAAAACCTTCTTGGTTCTGGACCCCAACAACTCCGGCAGCCTTTTCCAAAGATCGACAACGGTGGGAGTTCTTGCGGCATACTGCGGCGGGGAGACGCAAGCGTGTGACGGCGTGGCTCATTCATTTCCAGGCCAACCTTCTCACCACCGTTGAGAACACGCAGCGGGCGTCCATGCGCATGTCTCAGTACCTTCAGTCGTGGCGGAACATCCGACCCTTCGCCGACCTCAGCAACCATCACGCCAAGCTCCCCAAGAAGATCAACGAGGTCGCAGCGAACCAACAGCAGTCATTTGCTGTACGTTGACCACGCTCTACATGCGCTACACTTTGCAAACGCGCATAGACTCACGTGTCCTGACTGGAAAATGTCTGTTTCAGGAAAGACCACCTTTTCAGAACAACCCATCCTGGTATGCTCCATTGAGGTTTTAATGTTCAAGCTGATTACACCGGCAAAATTACACAGCCTAAAAATGTCAATGCAGTCAAATGCACTACTCACTAAAAGTGGCCAAAATGTTTTAGAATGAACCTAAAATGCACTATAACTTTGACAGGCCAATTTTGAAGTAGCCCTAACTACATATGAATACCATAGATGGAATTTGTGCTTTTTGTCTCAGTTTGTTTGTAGATAACCGTGTGAGGGGTTCGCTGGACACGATGGACATTGCAGGGTAAGTTTGATTATTTTTCTCATCTTTCGTTGACTTTCTGTCTGATCTGCGTGCGCGTCTGTGTGTGTGTGTGTGTGTGTGTGTGTGTGTGTGTGTGTGTGTGTGTGTGTGTGTGTGTGTGTTTCCCCAGGTGGAGGGCCAAAAGACTTAACTGTTTCACGCTGCTGTTTAATGACATACGCTTGGAGAAGCAGGTGATGTCACTTGCCCAGCAGGAAGTGAGCCAGCCACTGTGGTGCTTTTGTGTTACATCTTGTTTGTGTGTGTGCGTGCGTGTGTGTGTGCGCGCGCGTGTGTGTGTGTGTGTGTGTGTGTGTGTGTGTGTGTGTGTGTGTGTGTGTGTGTTACAGTTTCGCCTGTCAGAGGTGAAGGGCTTACACCAGTCCATGAGCTGCCTCGCTTTGGTCTTTGTCACCCTTTTTGCTGTCCAAATGCTCGTTTCTGAGAAGTGAGTGGCACCCAAATTGTTATTATTCTATCGGATAATCGTGCATTCGCATGAACTATTTTTACATTTATATTTAATAGGGAATAACCAATGAGTTTCCTTTTTTACATAATCAACAGTTTTTATTTCTTATCTTCTTATCACATTATCTAGATTCTAGAAACATCTTCGGTGGGACAATTTCAAAGAAGTATAAATTTAAAATTAAACTTTTTTTGTATCAAACACATAAGGCATTAAATTAAAAAAAAAAGTCTACAACCCTTTGTGCAACTGTAGCTAGTATTTTAGCATGCAACATAATGCACAAGGTTCGTGGCTGCGCATTTGAGCTTAGATCAACTCACTAAGAATGCGACAAATATTCTTTATCCTGATTAATGTTCTCCTCAATTACCGTAAAAGTGTTGAGATGATTCACTTGTTAGATAATAAACCTCAGGAAGTAGGAACATTTTCTCAAATTTATACTTTTTAGTTGATGGGAAACATTAATATTCCAAATCCATTCGTACTTAATACATTCATTTAACAAATGTGTTTGTATCCTTAACAGGAACTTTCAATTGGCCGTTTCCTACAGCGCCACCTTTCCTGTGCTGGTACTTCTTTTGTCCATCGCGTTCTGTGGCTACTTGCAGGTATGCTTAGCCAAACTCACCAATAAAATAAGTCAACGGGTATTGAAGATATATATTTTTTAATTTTTTTTTTTTTTTGTCTGAAGAAATGTCATTCCAAGACACGGCCCCGCATTCATTGGATGTCAGGACTGTGTCGTAGGATGTCCACCAGGGCGGCGCTGCGGCTGTTTATCGTGTGCCTGAGTTTACTCATCACACTGCTGATGGCCATCCTCAACTTTGTGAGCCTTTTACCCTTCTTTTAAAATATGCAGCGGAATCGCTTTTCGTGAACTTGATTCATTCCGAGACTCTGTTTGAGAACCAGAGCAATGATTCACTTTAAAATGAAGGGATATCGAATGAATTCGTTCTAGCCCATTTGTGTGTTGTTAAAAAGAAACACAGCGTGCAATAGAAATGAATGAAAATGCACATTATCATGACAAAATACATGTTGTGTTAATCATATTCTGACCGCTTCTATTATTTGAGGTCTTGTTTAAAAACAGTCAGTCCCTTTCTCTCGTCACTTCAACTGCCTTGTGTATAAGAGATGGACGCAGCGTTCGCACATTTAGCTATTCCTTCCTTCCTTCATTGTACCTCCTCAGGTCTTCATCCCAGGAAACAACTGCACCGATATCAGCGACAGGAGGGCGCTGGAGGATCTCAAACTCTACACTGTGCCTGTGAGTTCGCAATGATCATATGTAGCTTCCTTTTGATGTACATATACGGCAAGCCATTTGAGAATTTATTCGATTGCACAGAATCCTCCACACTTTTTATCCTCACTAGTTTTGACTATTGAGAGTACACTGACAATTAGGGGCATTAGAAGAGATATAGAATATGCACTCAAATGTCTTTGCATTTATCCTTCCAGTACTACCTGTACTGCTGCCTGGTGGCCATGCTGGGAGTCATCGTCTTCGTCAGGATATGTTTGTCGATAAAGGCGCTGCTCCTCACGCTGGCCGTGGTGGTTTACTTGGCCCTCTTCCTCCACGTATACGCCAACCGCTCGTCCTGCCTCATCGACCTGCTGTACAACACCACCACCAAGTGAGCGAGTGGCTTTTGTTTGATGCCGAAGGGGTCCGCAGGTGCGTTTGCCCCGGAAGACGGGCTCTGACTCTTTTCAATCTGTGCACTCTTCCCAGGCCCGGTGTGCTGAAGGACCCTCAGATCATGTCTGGCGTTTGGCTGGTCATCTTTTATATTGTCTGCATCATCCTGGCCAGACAGGTACGTGCATACGTTTATGCAATACACGAAGACTTGTGTTCCGCCCTACATGGAACGCAATCAGGACCGTTCATAAATTAGGATTTCTGGAACACACCAATTCACTCTAATTCAATCAAATCTAACATAATTCACACATAGTCTAAGGTCAAAAGCAACAAGTTACCAGAAAACTTTCGAAATCTGTCTGGGAATAGGGAAGGGAAGCATGATTTATGGCTCAACAAAAATGTCTACAACTAGCATTTAAGAATATCTGAAAAATATGTTGCACGCAGTATTTGGTCAAAATCTCCATTATTATTATCTTTATCATTGTTAGGGTGTACTGTATGACAGCAAACATATCAGCCTACTAGAACAGCTGAACTTTATTTGGGGTTCACCAGTGGCTTTTCAAGTGGTGGCAGTTGTGTGCTGATTCCCATTTAAATGAGATTGAACAGGGGTGTGCAGTACATATTGGAATTCGTGACAGATTAAAATTGAACCACCGCATTAGTAAAAGATCCAGGGTTTTTTTTTTTTTTTTCTCACACCATGTGTTCAAAGTAAAACGTTTAATCAATCAATCAACCTTGTCAGGATGAGCTGGGCTGCCGCGTAGACTTCCTGTTGGAACACTGTTTCAAGTTGGAACAAGAGGAGATGGAGACTGTGGAGAATGTCAATAAGCTTCTGCTCCAGAACGTTCTGCCCCTTCACGTGGCTTCCTTCTTCATGGGCAAAACTGTCCGCAATCAGGTGATGTTTTGTTTTGGGGGAAGGGTGTAACGTTGTAGCCTTCTTGAGAATTGTAACAGCTGTTGTTATGCCCATTGTTCTCTCCTACCTCCCCCCGGTGGCTCAACCTCTCTATCGTGATTCGAAAAATGGCGTTGTGATCATTTCTGTTCTGAACTGGCGCTATATTTCAATCAGAGTGACATGCTGCTGAAATTTGATGGCCTCTCTTTGGTTTCAGGACCTATACAGCCAGTCGTACGAGTGCGTGTGCATCATGTTCGCCTCCGTGCCTCAGTTTAAGGAGTTTTACAGCGAGAGCAGCGCCACTAGAGATGGTCTGGAGTGTTTACGTTTCCTCAACGAGATCATTGCCGACTTTGACGAGGTGTGAGGGATTAGTAGCATCTGAAGGTTTTACCTAAGCAGAAGGGCCAGACTTCTTGCCTCACCGTCTCGCGTTTTCACTCTCTTGCTCAGCTTTTATCCAAGCCAAAGTTCTCTTCAGTGGAGAAGATCAAGACCATCGGCAGTACGTACATGGCAGCCGCGGGGCTGACGCAGTCATGGGATGAGAGAAAGGTATATTCATCACAAACTCTGACTCCATTTCCGACTAAGATTTTACAGTGAATCCCTCTTACAGGGATAGGAAAAAAAAATCATTTAACCGACACATAAAACAAAAGAGAATTTATAATTATATATTAAAACACAAAAATGTTCGACTAAATTATGTACTCTACGAAGGCTAGCTTGATGCTAAAATATACTGTAATGCCTGTAACATCGTAATTTGGCTACTAGAAATTAGCATAGATGTATAAAGCTTCAAACATGCAACTTTAACAAACACAGGAGAATTCAACATATATGTTTAAACAGTACAGTCCTGGAGTTTCTTCTCTTTTCTGAATTACACTGCATCTCCATCCAGTAGTACTCAGTGCTGCCTGGCATGTTGTGACCCAACATGGTACTACACTGAAGGCGCACAAGTCTGAATTCCGTCTGACCCGTAGTTATACAGTTGAAAAAAAAAAGTTGCTCAAAAAATCAGCAATTCTGCGGGGGCTCACTCTACGCTCACATTGAAATGATTCGCTTGAAACAAGATTTCTTGGTCCCTCTGCAGAAATGTGACATGTCCTACAGTCACGTGCGCTCCATGGTGGAGTTTGCCATCGCTTTAATGAGCAATCTGGAGCTCATCAACACGCACTCCTTCAACAGCTTTAAACTGCGGATAGGTGAGCCCGTTTTCTCACCGTGTGGTGCTTGCAATTGACCTTGGCATGTCAATTTCTTCAGTGGGTTGGCTCAGAGGGCGTGAGTAATAGTTACCATTCATGTTTTGGTTCTTCAATGAAAGAATTGACCATTCAGTGTTCATTTGCAGGAATAAACCAGGGCCCCGTCATTGCTGGAGTCATCGGTGCTCATAAACCGCAGTACGACATCTGGGGGAACTCGGTCAACGTGGCCAGCAGGATGGACAGCACGGGAGTGTTGGACAGGATCCAGGTCAGTCCATCGTCACTAACTTCCCTCCTTCCCCGCTTGACCACGCCCACTTCTTTCTCTGCGTCCAGGTGACAGAGGAGACGGCCCAGGCGGTCCAGAGCGTGGGCTACGGTATCACACTCCGAGGAGTCATCAACGTCAAGGGGAAAGGGGAGCTGACCACGTACTTTGTCAATACAGAGCACTCATCTCCGCACGTCTGACGGCCGCAGTTTGTAGTCAGTGCGGTTTGAAAGAGAGACTTTTGCAAGAAGCCCGCCGCCGCATTGCGCTGGCTGTTGCGATGATGTCGCTGTCTAGCCCTGCTGCCCGCCCGACTTCTGTCACGATGCACCATGGGTTGCCTCAGTCTTGGGATGAGACACTAAATATGATCCTGATTAGTTGAATGATCATGCCCGTGTGTCTGTATTTACATATGGATACTTTTCTTTTTCCAAATGAGATCCATGATAGTTTACTGAATTAGATGGACATTTTTTGTTGACAATGGAATGGTCCACGTCAGTGGTTATCAAACTACTTACAACAATAGTACAGGCTCAACAAACATTTGACTCACAGAGTGCCAAATGTATTGTACTTAAAAGTTAAATACAACTAAACTGTATTTAACAAATGTACTTTCATGGAATTTTTAAGTTAAGACTCTAATATTATTCACAATTTGAGCATTTTATTTGGTGATTCACACTTATCACTCATGTTGCGTGATGGCCATGCTAACTTTACTAACGAGGGTCCAACTGCAGACCATTGAAGTCATCTACATGAATTCAATTATAATAGTTGAAAGCAATCAAAATTCCAACCACTTACTTATTTTTTTTAATGCTCCCAATTTCTATGTACTTTTAATTGCAGTAAATTGTGCTCAAGTGATTTTGTACAAAGTGACC
The DNA here is from genome assembly GCF_001891065.2 of Hippocampus comes. NCBI lineage: Eukaryota > Metazoa > Chordata > Actinopteri > Syngnathiformes > Syngnathidae > Hippocampus > Hippocampus comes. The sequence goes on along the minus strand of NW_017805281.1, from coordinate 2,048,480 downwards.
AACTTATACCAATGTTATTATCTGTTAAAATACTTGCACTTTTATTTAACTATTGTTTTTCAGGAACGTTTTTCATACATTACTGTAGGCAGCCCTCCGAAGAAATGTTGAAGTCGCTAAAAAACTAATATTGCAATGCAAAAAGTTGTAATATATATTTTTAAATACCGTTAAATTATGTATATTTTTGTGTTTATTTTTAGAGCTGGATGTTGTACAGAATGTGGAAATACTATTTATATACTAATAAAATTGAAATGAAAAAAAATGCATCTGACATGCAAATATACCTTGGAGGAGTTTGTTCCATAGCATCGATTTCATAAATGAATAGGAACTCATTTAAAATGCCGCTTCATTTCAAGGTGAAATAAACTATTACTTATGTTTATTTCAATGAAATAAATATCGGTGAGTGTGAATGCCAGTTGCTTGCCAATATTTTACACAATGTGCTTGTATTTTAAGGAAGTGTTACAAAGAAAGCCGTCATAGAAACGCCCACGTTTTACCTGATTGGTTGTGGAACTTTTCCGTCTTTTAATTGGTTGGCACTGCTGTCAGTCTTTGTGCTTCCGGCTTTACCGTTTGGTTTGTTGTGAGAGTTCCTGACTTCTGACTGATTGACATTTGAGTTGGTAAGTTTTGCCGAAAAGGCTTTTTATCCAAAAATGAAAACATAGTCCGACTCTGTTCAAATTAATAATGTGTTGGTTATATATTACTTGTCCCAAGCAAGCTTCAACGAAATCTGAAAGTTAATTGGCACAATGTTAACCTGAACCTTTTTGCGCGACGTTACTGTGTTTGGTTCTCACTGTTAATAATTTTTAAAAAAGCTAAAGCTTTTCTTTTTCTGTCGACCAGGTGAGAGTAACCAAATATGTCAGGAGCCCATGACCACAGAAGGAAATTACGACCCCCGAAAATATTCTTGCTGTCGGCCGAACAGCATGTCCAGGGCCATTCGGAAGGTACCATCGTGCTGCCGCGGGGGTCCATGTGCTCGGACAGACAATCGAGTAGGAGCACAGTCGACTTTCTATATGTCAAGGTAACAATGAACACCATTTTCAAATACCTTCACGCATAACGACTTTCTTCCTCAGTAGTACTTAGGGTGTGATTGTGTCAAATAGGTGTGTCCCCATCTTGGTTTCTCCTCAGATGCTGGAACTTGACATCATTGTACAATTGGACAAAAGGGTTCTGGTTGAAGTCCCAACGGACTGTGTTGGCCTATTGGAGCCTGTGGCCCAAGAGGCTCGCCTCGAATTACTACGTAAGTAATGAACGGACAATAGAACGATTCAACAGGAGCCTTTGTTGTGCTGTTTTTTTTTTTTTCAGGCACTCGTGAGAAGCTGCACGAGTTGGCCAAATTACCCGCTGGTACGCCCTTGTGGGTCCGAATGGAGCAAGTGGACGAGCTTGCTGAGGCCGAACTCAAATACGTCGGGCCGCTGACGCCAGGGAGCAGACCTCAGTATTTTGGGGTGCAACTCAAGGTAAAGTCACTTCTGCTTATTCTTCTATTGATCAGGTGGTTCAATCGGCACTCCTCGGCCGCAGGGCTCCGCGGCGGGCAAAGGCAAGGGCACCGGCGGTGGTCTCTTCACGTGCCCTGACGGCTGTGCCGTCTTCCTTCCGGTCAGCCACATCAAGGTCAGACACTGGTCCAGCGGCAACGAAGCAGACGACCAAGAAAGGAAGCGCCCTGTCCGCCGCAGTACCGTCCACAACCATCACAGCAACAATCGCCCCGCACACGTGAACCTGCCCGGCGGCGGTGCCGCACATCACGTCCATGTGCCTCTGACCACCGTTCCTACTCAGTCTCAGTCGTCCAGTGGATCGGCTGAGGAGGCAACTACCGGAACTCAACATCCGGTTCGCGGCACTGCGTGGCCCCTGCCGTACAGTATGGGTCAGCGGGTTACCATCTCCTTGGAGGGCTCACCCGTAAGCGGAGAGGTGCGCTTCTGTGGTCCGCTGCCCCGTCAGCCCTCATCATCGATTTACGTGGGCGTCTTGCTGGTTAGTCACTTCCTTCATTCCAGGGATGCTTTAACGGTGGGCAGAATGTGAATCATTGACCATTTCATGTTTCAGGACACTCCTACGGGCAACTGGGACGGCCATTACAGAGGAGAGAAGCTCTGCCAAATTCCTTCTGCCCTCTATGGAAAACTGCTGCCCGTCTCTAAGGTGTCCCCAGGTAGAGGAATTCTATTTGGATGCTTTTCAATGAAATGAAGTGATTCCAGATCTGGCCCCTTGAGTGTCACACCAGTGCACTATAACCATGAGTGATTTGTTCTCATTGAATCAAGTCTCATTTTGAGAGAAGACATCGCCCTCTAAGCAGTGTTTGTTTGTTCATGAATTGTTTGCAAATGATGCCTTACACTTGTTATCACCTGCAGAGTCCAAGCATCACGCCATCCCTGAGTCCAAGCATCACGCCATCCCTGAGTCCAAGCATCACGCCATCCCTGAGTCCAAGCATCACGCCATCCCTGAGTCCAAGCATCACGCCATCCCTGAGTCCAAGCATCACGCCATCCCTGCCCCCCAGGTACTCAGATCCATCTTAAAGACCTCGCCACCTGCCACCAAACCGGCCCCTGCGTTGACGCCCACCTCTGCCTCCAAAGTGGCTCTGTTGCCACCCACCATAAAACCCCCCAAACCCGTTCCTCCTCCACCGCCGCCGAAGCCGTTCTACGATCACCTGCCTCTGCCCCCGCCCCCGCCGCCGCAGCCGCCACCCAAACCCGCCGACCTGGCAGTGGCGCAGCACACCAACGGCACTCAAGCCCCACCCTCGCCACCTGGCTCGCCGGATACGGACCAGGGTGTGTTCGTGGACGACGTAGAAAACCTGGAGGTGGGCTCCATGGTGGAAGTCAACAACCCACCGCTTTACGGTGTGATCCGCTGGATTGGACACATCGAGGGAGTTCACGAGCCAGTGGCAGGCATCGAGCTGGTAAATTGACCCCGTCCTCTTCCTCCTGCAGCCGGGTGCTTGTTTCAGATTGAGAAAACTTTTATTTATGCAAGTTGACAACAGTGTACGTAAGGGAAAAATGTATTGACATGATTGCGCAGTTAAGTGCCGCTTACATTTGCCCACGCAGGAGCAGGAGGTGTCGACAGCATCCGACGGCACGTACCTTGGCGAGCGCCACTTCCACTGCCCACCTAACAAGGGGCTCTTCGTCAAGATCGCTAACTGTCGGCGAGATTCCAGATTCCCCGCCCCCGAAGCTCGTGTCAATCAAGTGGAGCGCTGCAACTCCATAGGTGAACAAGTTGCGTTGTGCACTTTTTGCCGCGTGGGGGGGTGCAGCAGTTGAGTTGAGTTTTGGCTCTGGCGGACAGCTTTCGCTGAGTGGCACAGCGAGCGCGTGGAGGATGACACTCTCCCCGCCGACGGGGACGAGGCCAAGGAACTGTACCAGGGCTGGAAGAAAGGCATCCAGGGCCACCTCAACTCCTGCTACCTGGACGCCACGCTGTTCAGGTGCCTTGCTGACTAAGATCCCGCCTTCACAGAAGCCTCTATTATGGCACTTGATCTCACTCCATCTCGCCGTCCGCAGCCTCTTCTCCTGTTGCAGCTCGGCAGACTGGCTGCTGTTCTGGCCCTCGGACGACACGGAAGCGGACCCGAGCTCAGGTCAAGCTCAAGACCTGCTGCGCTGCGAGATCGTCAACCCCCTGCGCAGGTCTGCCTGTCACTCAAACCCGGTCCGACCTCTGACCGAGGAAGGGTGCTTGAGAAAAGCGACGAAAGTGCTTGACTGAGCCTTTTTCGCTCCCGTCATAGTTTCAATTCAGTCAAGATGTTCCATGAGGTAAATTGTTAAACAGTATGAACGCTGACATTTTCCATAAGGCCTGTCGGTTTTGCAGGTACGGCTACGTGTGCGCTAGCAAGACCATGGCCTTGAGGCGACTATTGGAGGCGGCCAACCAAGACGCAGGCTTCACCAGCCAGGAGAAAGGTAAATGAGCAAGAGCGCCGTGCACTTCCTGTTTGTGCACGAGGAATGCCGCCACACCGCTCTGCCTTTCATGTCTGCGCAGACCCGGAGGAGTTCCTCAACAAGCTCTTCCTGCTCCTCCGCGTCGAGCCGCTCCTCAGGATCAGGTGGCGCCACACCTCCACGCTTCTCTCTTCCGACTGATTTTTCTTTCCCCATTTATTATTATTATAGTCTTACCATATACCACCAAGCAACATCTTATTTATTGCTGCTGTGACAATTTTAATGTGTTCATGGGATGAATGACGTATGTGTCTTTCTGCCCTTCTAGATCGTTGTCTCAAAAGCCGCAGGAGTGTCACTTATACCAGCTCTTCCCGCCTCACGTTCCTCGTTCGCCCTCCCCCGCTGACGCTTCCGTTTTGCTGCCCTCGCCGCTGTTCAGCCCCATGAGGGTGGCCAGCGTCCAAACCTTGCTGGAGTCCTCCTTCCTCCACGCCGGACTCAAGTTAGCCGAGGTAAGCGGAGGTACGGCATGGCCGTTGTGTCTGGTAAAATCCTTCTATTGTATTTGACCCCCCCCCCCCCCCCCCCCCCCCCCGCCCCCTCAGCCTTCCTCAACAATTCATTACAGCCGCGTTTTTTTTTTTTTTGTTTTTTTCTGACAGCGCCCACCCCCCCCACCCCGCCCCAGGCTCCGTCCTGCCTCCTTCTGCTCATGCCCCGCTTTGGGAAGGACTTCAAGATGTTTGACATCATCTTGCCCACCCTCAGCCTGGATATCACAGACCTGCTGGATGACAGTAACTGACAATTGATGCCAATGTTCAGTAGGGTTGAAAAGGATACCAAAGTTTCCAGTCAATTTCCATGGGAAGTTCAACTGGGGAATTTTTGAAACGTTCCATATTTGAAACTATTCCGGAAATGTAAAAAAAAAGTCATACACCACAGTATTCCAGTTCAAATGTGATCAATATTGCGTTCATATACTGTTGTTTAACGACATAACACTCCGCCCTCAAATCACGCTCAAAAATGGCTTTACTCGGTGGAAATGAATCTGAATGCATTTACTTTCATGGTTGACCAATTACTTATGCACTGAAGCATGACGCCGATCCGTTTTTAAATAAACAGGCGCACTCAAATGTATATAATGAAAACGATTTTCATTTGTTATTGTCTCAAAAATATCCAGACGTTCAATCTTGAGGTGGCATTTGCCTCGCGGCTCCCACACAGCAATTTGTCAAAACTATTAAATTGACCATATTTGAACATACTGTAGATTTCCCCAACTAAAATAAAGTTTCCTGTTGAGAGTCAACATTCAATTTTGGCAATTCCTGGTTTGTTCCCATTCATTCGCATGGAAACTATTTCTTTAAAAATTATATTAATTTTGCAGGCCTAATGTTTGATCCCATTGTTATATTTTTATGGCATCATGCTCCCTTTTGTTAGCATGTAATGTGGATGTTGTCTCCGCGCACGCGCATTTGTTTAGCTTTGAGGCAGTGCAGCATCTGTCAGGCTTTAGCCCAGTGGGAGTGCGCAGAATGTTACGAAGACCGAGACATCACACCGGGACACCTCAAACAGTACTGCAACACCTGCAACACTCAGGTACGTGGGCTCAGCCCCGAAGCCAGGCCGCTTGACTGTAAGGCATCTCAGGAATCAAAGCTCGTCTTTCCCATCAGGTTCATAGTCACAGGAGGCGGACATCTCACTGCCCGCTGGAGATGATCGTCCCCGAGGGGACGTGGAGTGCCCCCCTCGACAGCACTCGCCGGCAGATGCTTCTGTTTGCCGTGACGTGCATCGAGACCAGCCACTACGTCAGCTTCGTCAAACACGGGCCTCTGCCCTCCGATTGGCTCTTCTTTGACAGCATGGCCGACCGCCAAGGTGAGAGACAGACGCGGCGTTTATTCCCGTCAAAAAGCCCCATCAGTCGAATTAACCGAACAGATTTTTGTCCAGGAGGTGAGAATGGCTTCAACGTCCCCTTGGTGAGGCCGTGTCCCGAGGTGGGGTGCTACCTCAGCCTGTCGGAGGAGGAGCTGAGCAGGGTGGATCCCGCCACCCTCCCGGAGCGTGCTCGCCGGCTCCTGTGTGACTCTTACATGTGTTTGTACCACAGCCCCGAACTCAGCCTGTACAAGTGACAAGTACACCTCCTCCAACAACCAATGCTCAAGTCTTTCACGAGACTGATGACAACAACCCGTTAACGTGTTACAATGACAATTGCACTGCCATTTTATGATGTGTGACGCCATGTTTCACTGTCTTAAATGTTTGCACTAAGATAGCCATGATGTCCAAACTTGAATTGTTCATGGGTTGACTTATTAACTGGCGGCAATAACAAAGGATCAAATGTGTAATAAAAGCTAAATTAATTTAACTCCTTTGATGTGGACAATGCAGTATTTCTGAGAAGCCACAAGGGGGCACCGTGAGTCCTTGCGTAATAAACTTGTCAATTCGACGACGGAAGCAGCGAAGAAGAGTGGTCTCCTGTCATCGTCCTGAAATAATCGCTAGCCTCGCATTGGACATTTTAAAAGGTAAACAGAGAATTCAATGGAATTGAAAGGCTCGTTTGTTCACAAAGTCGGATTGTTGTAATTTACCGCAGCTTCTTTCGCGGGGACATGCTCGTTTTGGCTTTTTCAAGGTGGCGTGCTAGCATCAGTTGCTAATTGAGGCTACAGCGTCACTCTTGACACAAGCAAGATGATGAAAAAAATAATTCAACGGATCTGGCGAGTGTTGCAAAACGATAAAAAAAATCATCTGCTCTGTCGAGTAATGTTTAAATGTCGCCACTAAATGAAATAATGCAGGTGACCTTTTACCATGACGTCACGCCAAGTTCCGGGGTGGCAAAAGTCGTTAAAAGTAGTGAACTAACTCAAAATACGGCCTTTGAATTAGGCAGAACCAGTGAGAAAACAGGATAAGAAAATTCCGACTTGAATTCTGTCCTGTATCTGCATAACGTGCGAATACCACGACGAAACTCGAAAACGTCAGTAAAAGCCGTGGAAGTATAGTTGACAAAACATGGAACTTCAAATACTTTGTATTTTTATTCATTCAAAATGTAAATGATCATTTATGTTTGAGTGTCTCTTTTTATCTGCAGGAGGCCTATATCGCGGTCTATCCAGCTGCCATGGCATCTCCAGGGGGACAAGGAGGGGGAATTTTGTCCACTCGAGGAGGAGCCGGTTCCAGGAGGATGAAGTGGGCTCTGGAACTGAGTTTAGGCAACACTAGGTAAATGTAAACGAGATGTAATTATAATGTATTTGAAGTAAGTATTTGTGAGTAAACAGTGTTGTAAACAGTGTTGCTCTTCTCTCAGGGCCAAGAAGGTCCAGATAATATTCTGACACAAGTGACAGTGACGGGTCATGAACCTATGGCTAGTAATCTATTCCCAGCATAAACTGTGTCGTTTTAATGTAGTGGAGCGAGCATGCATATAAATGGTATCTTGATAGTCCAAAATCCATAAAAATGTAGCTTGCACTGTCAATATTTAGTTCAGGTGAGGTATTCAATATAGAGAAAGAAATTGTTTAATTTTGTACAAAAAAGCTACAAAAAAAGTTGTTCTGTGTGTTTTAAGAGACAAGTTGTCATCAATCCAGATACCCAAACAATTCTAATAGGAAAACACTTTTCAAAGCAGTTTCGTTAAGAGTTGTTGTTCTTATTTGATTTGCGGAGTTTCAGCTTGCTTGAATGTAACCAGTTTTAAGTTTAGCAAGAGTGCTTTGGATTACACAGAAATCAAATTGTAGGTTTCACAGCACTAGATCAACTGAAAAAATTGAAATCTATACACTGATAAATTACCGAAAACTGTTCCTGACACCAGTCCTGAACTCGTTCAGGAAAAATAGTGGTTCTGAAGCATACACTTGTGGCACCCCTTTACAGACACTTTTCATCTGTTGTCAAGCCCCTTGTTAAAGGATGAAATATGTTATTGACATGAATGTAGAATTGTTTTTATAACTTTGTGATAAACACTATTTAGTTTGACTTAGTTGAGACGACAGCGGTGCTGCTTTGCTCCAGGTGTCGTAGTGACCGCCAGGCCGGCCAGGGAGATGTCGTTTATCCCATTGGCTATTCAGAGAAGCCTGTTCCCGACACCAGCATCCAGGAAACGGACAAGAATCTGGTGGAGAAGGTGAGTTTGTATGAAGAGGCTGTATGTTTTTTTTGTTTTTTTTTTGTTTTGTTTTTTCTCCTGTTGGTGGATTGTTGACTGCTCTTCCTCTTCTCTTGCCAGCGATGCTGGGATGTCGCCCTAGGCCCTCTCAAACAGATCCCCATGAACCTGTTCATCATGTACATGTCGGGGAACACCATCTCCATCTTCCCCATCATGATGGTGTGCATGATGGCTTGGAGGCCCATTCAGGCTCTGATGTCTATGTCAGCCAGTGAGTGTGTCTCCTCACGGAACATGGCGGCCTCTCCTCAAGGGGGCGCAATTTAGCCCCTCATTCTCTCCTTGTCTTCCTCTTGTGTCTTGAGCAGCTTTTAAGCTGTTGGAGAGCTCCAGTCAACAGTGGCTTCAGGGACTGGTCTACCTGGTGGGTAACCTGCTGGGCTCGGCGTTGGCCGTCTACAAGTGTCAATCGATGGGGCTGCTACCCACACACTCGTCCGATTGGCTTGCTTTCATTGAGCCTCCTCAGGTAGCTTAACAGACGCACTTATTACATTTCAAAGGGTCATATGGGGATACCTTTATTTGAATGGTCCGCTGAGCTGGAATGCTACAAAATGCAACAAAAAAGCCACTCACGTGTCTGCATTTCATCATCTAGATTGGATGAGTAATGACATTGACGAAAACGTGTGTTCTCACAGAGGATGGAAATGATGGGCGGAGGGATGGTGTTATGAAGCGGGTGCCGCACACACTCGTCAGGCAACTATGTCCGGCATCTGTTGCGGCAGCCATTGCGACCCCGGCGCCGGAGGGAGCCTTCGATGCGCTGTCAGCGGCCAGCATTTTTGGGAATGTCTTACTTTGTTTTTGCCTTGTTTCTTTTTGGACAGAGATGTTGTTTATCAGTCTGTGTGTGCGTGTTTGTGTGTGTGTGTGTGTGTGTGTGTGTGTGTGTGTGTGCATGTGTGTTTCCTCTGCATGTTTCATGGAATGTCTTGCCTCACCTGACACCAAGAATTTTTTTTTTTTTTTTAGTATGCCTATGTTCTGACAGGAGTTATTTCTCTTCATCTGCTTCCTCTTACTCCATCAGCCAGCAATGTGTCACTAAACTCTTTAATTTATACTGATTTGCCCTCTTGAAATAAATCCTTGATTTCAAAAGACTTGTCCTTGTTTACAGTCACATGAATTGAGAAGAGTGAAAGCAGAGATGTGTTTTGGTTTAAAAAATAAACAGCAAGAACTACAAAAAATGCTTTACACTTATAAAAAATATCTAATGTGCACAAACAGTCTTAAATAAAATAAAATGTAAAGGAAATTGTTCCATGATGTAACTGAACAGAGGTACCGGAAACAAGGCAAATGACTTAAACAACATCCAATTGACTAATAAAGTCTTAAAAGATGTAAAATGTGCAAAGGCTTTATTTTGAAAAGTAGAAATCGAAAGTTACTGGATCCATAAATGTATTTTTTATGTTAATAGGCTCCCTGGCGCAGTAAACTTCTCATGTTTGACGATTCCATTTTATTGCTCATGTGCGGACTTGGTTCAGGTTGAGGTTAGCAGTAAGCAAAACACTTTGGCATGCTGTGAAGAAAATTACGCATTTTTTTCAGTCTTCATATTTAAAGAGCTTTCACAACACCTGCAGATGTAACAAAGTATATTACAGCCCATTTAACATAAAATTACCAAAATAATATACAACACAACACAATAATACGACCAAAGTTTCAACATTTTTCACGGCGCCACCGAGTGCGCATAACTGACACCAAGACGCTCTTGCCAGGAACATTATCACTGATTTCAGTGTTAGCCGAAAAGTTAACGACATAAATTGTCGATTAAATCGGTTACACTAACGTGGTGATGATTCACTAGTTAAATAACCCTCAAGGTGGATTTTAAGGACGCTATCTAGCTTAGTAAATTCGATATTTTTTTTTTTTACAACTCCCATTTTTTTTTTTTTTTGATGGCTAACATTAACAATCATAATATTTGCAGGAACCGGATTTGGCGAGCCCCCAAATAAATCCCTCAGACCGGTCCGACCATCCGTGTGGCAGGAAAGTGGCGTGTCGTGATGTCACACACCGCGTCCGCTTATTAGTCACCTTTCCAGCAGCGTGTGTGCGCGCACACACCTACATACCGAGTTACTCTCCACACGTGCTCCTGTCAGTATGTTCCTTTCGCTTGTTTGACAAGTTCTCTTGAGCTTCAGCTTGTGTTGACTTGAATTTTGTCGTGCTCACTTCGGCAACTCCTCATCTTCACGTTAGGCCCGGAGCCTTTTTTTGGTGGGGGGGTTGCTATCGTCACCATGGAGAAGTTGGAGCGTCGCGTCCACCTGTCCCCTCATGGGTCCACGAATCCGTTCTTTCACGAGGTGACGATGAGCCGCTTCCAAAGGATTCGGGTAAGCACTTTTCGTCAACTTTTTCCACACATGACCGAAAATGCTTGTTGGGTGTTTTGGCAACGCGGTGGTGCATGTTCGACATCTTCACGTGGATAACATGGCTGCCATGTTGGAGTAAAGCTATTTGTTTACTGTCATATTTCATGTGCAAATATTGACATGTTCTTAGTCTGTCAATGGACCACAAAATGTGGATTGGAGTTCTAAACTGCCACGGGGCTTGTTCTCTCCCAAGGGTCTGATCCTCGGAAGCTTCTTGTTCCCGGTTCGGCTGGTCCTGGTGATCTTGTTCTTCCTCCTTATGTGGCCTCTGGCCCGCTTACGCCTGGCAGGCCTGTCTGCGGAAGATCGCGCCCGACCCGTGAAGGGCTGGCGCCGCTGGCTTTTCCATCCCATGGTCTGGTTTCTGAGCCGGGCCGTCTTCTTCTCCTTGGGGTTCGTGTGGGTCCGGGTCAAAGGTCGGCGGGCTGACTTGAAGGATGCCCCCGTGTTGGTGGTGGCTCCCCATAGCACCTTTCTGGACATGTTAGTTTTGTGTACCACCCAGTTGCCCACCGTAGTGTCCCGCTCGGAGAACACCAGCCTGCCTGTCATCGGAGGTGAGTCGGATCAAATTGAGGCGGGGGAAATGAACTCTTCTCTCAAGCGGTAGTTTAAAAAACAACAACAAAAAAAAAAAAAACAATTGACGAAGTTAGAGTTCAAATTTATGGCGTCAAAAGTTTGGAAATGAATGAACTTGGTTTAAATCTTAATCATCACAAAAACCTGTCATGTGACCAGGGGTGTGTAGACTTTTTCCATCATCTTTATGCGTGTTGAACTGCTTTTGTGTTAGCGCTCCTGGAGTTCAACCAGTCGGTGCTGGTGAGCAGGAGCGACCCGGATTCCAGGAAGAAGGCCGTTGCTCAACTCACAGAGAGAATCACCTCCAACGGATACTGGCCTCAGGTAAGACGCCACAAATATTCAAACCAGTGACCGCTGATAAAAGTCTCTTGGGCGCGTGTGTGTTTTTCCCCCATGTGACTCTCGGCCAGACGCTGATGTTCCCCGAGGGCACCACCACAAACGGCAGCGCTCTGATCAAGTTCAAACCCGGTGAGTAGAGTTGACGTGAGCGGCTCGAGACAGTCAGTCGCAACGATCCAGTCCTTGATGCGGCGCTCGAGGCTTTCTTCTGGAATGATTGGCATGAGGAGGGAAAAAGGGCGTAGTGTTTGCCGAAGTCATTCAGTCATTTTGTTTCTCTCCTTTTGAGGAGTTTCTCCTTTCTTGCTTGCCGGCAGGTGCTTTTCTATGCGGAGTCCCAGTCCAACCAGTTTTGTTGCGCTACCCCAACAAATTGGTGAGTAGAGACTTGGCTCTTCGCCTCAATCACACACATGCTGCATCAAAAATAACAACAATGCTGGCTTTTAATTGAAGGGATTGAAAAAATGTTTCGTTGGAGTCTTTTCGCGGTGGCATGAGCTTGACATGTTCTGTCTATTTTGCATATCTTATTTAGCGACACAAATATTCGGATGGTGGCGGACTATGCTTGACACTCCCTAGAAAATCTGAATTATTTGCTGTTCTAATGTGTGCAAGATATGTTTTGTGAGTTGAGGTTTTTGCTCTGGCCAACCAATCTGAAGAAATAATTTTTATTTTTGACGTCATCGACGGCCAAGCGAATTTGAAATGCGATTGAAGAAACCGTCCCCTTCCTGATATAACTGAATTTGCGAGGGCAAGCATGACTCATTATGAAAGCCGTGGGCAGATCGGATTGAAATAGCAACACAACGAGGTTCAAATCTGATTGGATGAAAAAATGGCGCATCATCAGTCTGCACTACTACTGAAGTGAACGTGTTATTCGTGTTGTTTTGAATGGTCTCTTCCAATACGGTTTTGTGCTTCAGGACACGGTTCGCTGGACGTACAAAGGGTCAACATGGTGAGTTCTCGCCGGGCTTGTGGTGCCATTCGGGTTTTGTTTTTTGTGCAGATGCTGATGTTTTTCGTCCGTCTAACAGGGTGGAAGCACTGTGGCATACTACGTCGCAACTATACACCAACATGACTGTGGAGGTTTGTGTGTGTGTGTGTGGGTGTGGGTGTGGGTGTGGGTGTGGGTGTGTGTCAGTGTGCTGTTTAATTTAACAAAATGTTGTGCTTCAGTTCCTGCCCGTCTACAATCCCTCGCCGGAGGAGAGGAACGATCCCAACCTGTACGCTGACAATGTGCAGAAGCTGATGGCAAAGTAATTATTCAAAATAGATAGATGATCATTTTCAAAACATTTCAGTGCATTCGTTTCATTTGGACTGCGTTACACGGCACAGAGGTTGGGAATCGGTGATTTAGAGATTGCTGTGATAGAGCCGGCTCACCCATGAGGCAATATCGGGAAATGCGATTTATTTTTTAACGAAACTACTCAGTTTGCTGTCTCCATTGGCCTGATTCACGCTTCTATCATTAGTTGTATCTGGATAGCTAACATGTTTCCTGCTTGCAAATTGAACTGTAACAAAGCATGTTCATTGTTTAAAACTTGACTTGGGGAAAAAAAGTGCTTTTTCCTACCAAATATTCCCAAACTCAAAAAGTTCTTGACATAGTTAAAATCAACCATCTCCTGCCACTTTGCACACAAAGTTGCTCACAGGTTAAAAATAATGATCTTTATGATCAATTCAAAGATGTCGATTAAAAATATATTGTATATAACCTGTGCATTTTCTGTTTGGTTTTGGGGGTTTAAATTAGAATCACTGAATTATTTCAAATTAAAGACAATTGTAAAAACAGCGGGAGGGGAAATGCTGCTTGGTGCCTTTTTATACTCTGCACTGTATTTGTTGTCCATTTGGTGCCATTTTGACAGCGTAAAGAGTGCACATGGAAAGTCAAACATTTTCTGGCGCTGCGTTTTAGAGCACTGGGTGTCCCGGCTACGGACTACGTGATGGAGGGTGGCGTGCCCGTCCAAAGAGTGGGCCATCTCTCGCTCCCGCTGCCGTCGCCCGGCAGGGAAGCGCTGACTTTGCTGCGCAAGGCCGGGTATGAGAGCGTCTATTTAGAACATTTTGTCACGTTTGTCAACAACCACCCGTAATTTGTGTGCATCAGCCTGCAAGCAAGTGAAATGGAAGCCGCGTTGGACAGAATGATTGACAAGTGTCAGTCACGATCCGCTCTGGTCGGAGTCGAAGAACTCTCTTCCCTTCTGGGACTCGCCGACCGGCAGACAGCGGCGACAGTCTGCCGGCTCTACTCCAAGGTACTCCGAGGATGTCTGTTGTGGCGTCATCTCTGTGGCGTGATGTCCGTTAGCTTGCTCTGTCTGGTGGTTTTCAGGAAAAAGTAGTGGACCTGAGACGAATCTATCTGAATATGGCCGCTCTCTCTGGACTCGTTGACATCCAGTCACTCCTGCGCACGGCCTTCAATGTAACTACTTGACAACATTGATATCCAACGTACTGTAGAATACATGCCATAAACAGGTGTTCACTGTGATCAATTGCCTTTGACCTTTCAGTTGTTTGACGAAGAGGGGAAAGGAAGTTTGAGTGCCGATGAACTATCTGGCCTGATGGGGGCGCTGCTGGGTTTACGTCAGCATCACACTGCACAGCTCTACTCTGAGGTTTCCAGTGGTGGCCAGTTAAGTCAAGGTAATTTTATTATGACCAGAGGTGGCAAAAACCGCGTGGACCTACTTCTACTAAAAACAACAAAAAAAGATCAAGCTATGCTGCATTTTTTCCCCTCAAGTGAGTTTTGTTGTCTTAGTTCATAGCTTGTTATTGATTTTGGGGTATTTTGCTTCTGGCTTCTCAGATGACCTTGTGCGAGCGTTGATGAGCCACCCGACCTATCAGAAAGTGATGAGCGAGCACCTGCAGCCCGGCCGGGCGGCACGTCCATTGCTGGTCAACAACAACGGAATCATGTTTAATGGGAACAAAAAAGTGATATGATGCTTCATATACACAAAAATTTAGCTGCAGCTTTGTTTTACTTCAGCGAAAAGAGACACTTTATCAAAGTAATTCTAACTAAACATTGTATTATTGCATTTTTGTGTGCATGTTCACGATTGTGCCTTTAACACAAATGTTCTTGTTTTATCTGTGAATATTTTTAAAAAGGCAACCTGTACAAAAAAGTCCTGTAAATATATTTTTATATGAATCTCTTTCTTTATAGGGAAATGTCATTTGTGTTCTTTGCTCACACGTTTAACAGTCAATTGTTCGTTCTATTTAATTTACGTTTTAAAAAAATTATTTCTTCTTCCTAGTGTTGGGAGATCAAAAAGGGGCTTTGAATCCAAATAAAAATTTTACAACAGCTTTGTCTTGTCATTTTTGCCACTGCGCATGCGCGAGGTTGCGGATGGGACTGAGAGCGGGAAGGGACATACCTCACGGTTTCGCATTCTCGACCGGACAATAAGGAGCCGAGAAACATTTCGAGAGGCATCCCCCTTGTTTCCACAGATGTCCGATCTCGGAACACCTCGGTGGAGACGGAGTGTCGACATCACCCGAGCCAGGTACGAGCTTTAGGCCCTCCTTGTGTTGTGTGTCACGGCGGTTGACAGCTGACAGTTCCGCGCGGCATGGGCTAGTTAGGTGGCAAACGTTAGCATGCTGCTGGCTTGAACCTGACAGTCCAGCGAGCCGGCGTCCCTTGCGATATTATCCTCGCTATTTGACGCTTATTGCCGGCGAAAAACACCAAGCTGGGAAACGAAAACGCAAAACGTGAATGAGTACTCTCTGGTAACTCAAAGCTGGTTGCAGCCGGTTTGAAATGTCCGCATCCCCATAAACCACCGCAATCCTTTCTGTCGCCACAGAGACGCGCGAGCAGCTGTTGCGACATTTTCGACCAACGCTCATTTTTCATTGCTTTGATGTAATGCCTTATTGATTGTTTTTCAATCCAGTTCAAGGCAGGATTATTATCTCGAGCGTGGCGAGGTTTTGGTTGGGCTTCTTTTGCGTTATTCATTAATTAGACCATTTCGGACACATTGGTTAATAGGTAATTCTCAATGTGGCTTTTATGAAACACGCACTGGCGTCTTACGTTTTATACATTTTGCATTTCACGGTAGTAAACGTAGTGTCACATCCACACCGATGATTGCTCCTCCTCATCGCTTCATGTACTTGACAATTGAATTAAGGCTACATTATAAATGAGTACAGTTATTGTAACAGAATGTGGGCCATGAAATTTTACAAAGCGCACATACCAATTCAAAGTCATGTGACCAAAAATGAGTGGCGCCAAGCTACGTTTTAGATGAAAATAAAAACGAGCGTGAGTCCAATCATTTAAATTGTGGCATCATGTACTTTGATTCACTGAGAAATATTTTTTTTATTTGAGTTCAATTTTCATTGATGTTAAGCAATGTATTTACATTAGGAGCAGTCAAAATGAATGCATCTGCTAGGATTTTGGCCCTCGGGGTAAAATGCAAAAAACAAGACAAAAGAAAAAATGACAGACGGGGAAAAGTTATCCAGGTGCCGTCTCCCGTTTGGGAACGCCGCGTATTGAAACAAGGCAGCCAGCAGCGACTGGTCCAACCGGTTGGAGCCGCTTTTTTTTTTTTTTGTCCATCTCCAAGTTGACCCTGGTTATTCTTTGACATGCTTTGTGTCGATACTGTACCTCGGTGAGTCATTGGTAGATGTGCTTGAACCTGTTCAGAGATGGGAAATAATGTCATTCGTTAAAGACCCAATAAAATGAATTCAGAGTTTTGGTTCCGATATTATATGTTTGTTGATACTTATTGGCACCACCTGCAAAGACTGAGAACTATGTAGTACGGTACTCACTTATGGAGACCCTGTCCTTGACCATTTCAGTGTTCCATTTTTTGGGGGGAGGGTGTGGCTAACACAATACCCAGTGACACAATTGGGCGTCTTTCACGATTCACCGCTCCTCCACTGGAAGGGAACTTAGTGCCTTCATTCGCTGCAGCAAAGCAGTTGTGATGTGAAGTTAGCCAGACAGCTACGCCTACACCCTGAATATACATCTTCTCTTCGCATAGTCAGCTGCAGTGGCCGCTTTAGAACGCCTCGTTATCAGGTGTGAGTACTCGCTCTTCAAACAGAAAGGTGGAAAAGCAAGGAGGTGGGTAAAAATAACTGAAAAAAAGCTAGCACGTGGGCTGGGGCTTTGAGCAGGCGTGGCCACTTCAGAGTGCCTCGTTGTCATGGCTTTTTTAATATTTTTAATTTATTTCGGCAGGGTTGTTAACCACTATGTAGTATCTCTGCTGAGTTTTTTTTCCTCATCCTTGCTTTCTGTCTTCCCTGTGTTCTGTTTCTACTGCTCCAACACCTCCAATCCTTGACCCTAAACCTTGCCCTTGTCCCCAGCAGAAACCAAAAAGATACACCCGCACCACTTTGGTTTGAAGCAAAATAGGGGTGTCACTTTTAATCTATCAATCGCCAACCAATCAATTATCAACAACTATTTAATTTATTGATGAATCATTTCGAGCCATTGTGTCATTTAAAATTGTCCAAATCCTCAGATTTTCAGACTCCTCTCAGTAAATATTGTCTGATTTGTGGAGTCTTCCAAGAAAGCAAACAGATTATCTTGTGTGGTGAATAAAAAAAAGAGAGATTTGCAAACATCTGCTTTTACTTTGAAAAGTAGTGATAAACAATTTTCCACCTTTTCTGGGTAGTTATGGACCAAAGCAGTAAGTGAATCGAAATCAGTTTTATAAAAAAAGGAGACGCTCATTTTAATCTGTTGTGGAAATAAAAATAATGATTTGCAGTCTTCCTGTGATTAACCTGTCATTGGCATGGAGCTGAACCTGAAGAAGCCCTCAGAAGTGTATTTCGAGCTAGTCGGCCTTCCTTCAATAACCAAGAAGTGGCTCTCACTTTCAAGAAGGAATAATTAAAAAGGAAGAATACAGCGTCACTTGCCCCCCTCCCCAGTGATGGTGCATAATTGTTTATTGAACTTAGTTTAATCATTTAACAATACCAAATAAACGACCATCATCAGTTAAGAAACAATAATCGGGAGAAAATAGAGTTTCATCTGATTGTTCAATTAATCAATGGAATAATCGATTTTCAAAATATTGAATGGTGACAGCCCCAAAGGAAAGCGCAATTCACATCCACCTGACCCCTTGGGTCATTTACGCTTGCCGCTGGCCAGTCATGTCGCCTCGATGGAGAAGGGCGAACGGAAAAGAAGTCATTATCCCGCCAGTTGTTACCTCACCTGCAAGCGTCAGCTAAACTCAGTTGGGTTCAGCCACGCTCGCTAGCCTGTGAGCCTACCAGCCACCCTCCCTTTCCTCGCCCCGGTATTCCTGAAACCCCTTCCCCACTTTCCACTCCCCACCCCCACCCCCCTGAGTGCTTCGCCATGACGTCCGTGCGGTTCACCGTAACGCCCACCAAGGCGGAGGACCACCCCGGGCTGTCGGACACGTCGCCCGAAATCAGCTCCCGCTCCGGCAACCACGTGCGCTTCGGCTCCCGGGAAAGCATCAGTCGAAGCGAGCCCCCCAGCGACACGTCGGGAGGAGGAACGGCGCCGGCGGGAGGAGGCGGCACGGATACGCCGGACCACGGTAACATGGAGCAAGGTGAGCAGCGTGCGCAGAGAATAAATCCCCAAGTGTGAACTGGCCTACTAATCTGGAATTTAATCTGGATTTTAGCAGATATGTCAATTGCGCCGTCAGGATTTACTAACCGTCACTAAGTGTAACATGATGCGCAATACTCATCCCCTGGCAAGTCTGGCGGCTGGTGGCCCATGCAAATATCTGACGCTGACTAAATTGTCATTTTAGCCACTTTGCCTACAATTCAATATTCAAATAATATTCTACGAGTACCCTTTTCCTTTCTTTGCCCATTGTGCCTTTTCCAGAAATGACTTTCTTTAAGTTTAGGGCTTTGGCACCTTGCTCGAGGTTCGATGGCAGGCGGCGTTCACAACCACTTAGCCATGGCCGCCATTTACTGTACATATGATCAGAGCTCGGGTGAACATTGGAACATCAGGCACAGCTGATTTTTAAAAGTACAGTCGATATAAATTCCCTTGTAGGCAAAGGGAGAAGTTGGGCTTTTGTTTTGCAAACAGCTGGCCTAACAAACTCTATTTGCTTCCCTGACTCAGCATTTGAGCCAAGAGTCAGCAAAACCGGCCGCGGTCAGCTGACGCTTTCACTTCCGTGCTTGAAAGAACAACTTGTGCAAGTCCATAGTGACAAGGCCGCCCCACACTGTTCATATTTAATAAGCTTCCATAAGTAGGAATTGAGCTGCTTAATCCCAACTGCGTTTCAAGTGTCCCCAAGTGAGTGGCTCAGTCGAGAACCAAGACCTCGGAGTAGCGCGGCGCGAGGCAGCACTGCACGGCCTCCCACCCCTTCGCGCCCCTCCCCTGCAGTGATGCCAGATAAATCCCACGCAGGTGTGCTGACCTCAGCTGGAAGACACTTGTCAGTTGACACCCCCCCCTTTGATCCTCTTCCCCAGTTACGCCTTGAGAGACAGAAAAAGCTCTCAAGTCAGTGACAAAACCGTTATGCGGTTATTATTATTGTCAGCTCAGGAAAAAAAAAACAACTCAAAATCGGGTGAGGAACAGGTATCCACTAATGGGTTTTGATTGCACGTGCGCGTTCAACCATGTTGCAGGAGGTGAACCTTTTCGTTTACTTTCTACACTTCTGTGCGGGGATTATGGTCGCCACGATAGAGGGCAGCCGCAGCCCAGCGGCCGTCACTTGAGCAAAACGCCAGCTTCTTGCTCACGGTGCGTTCACCTCTGCCGTGCTCTGTCTTGGCAGGGCATGGAAATTCCAAACTGTCCAGCGTGTACATCAACAACAGCCACGGCGTGGATGACGACGACTTCTACGACAGGAACTTGGCCTTGTTTGAGGTTTGTGCAAATAACGTGAGGTCCCAACTCCACGAGTCTTGAACGTCTTCTCGTTCCTCGCAGGAGGAAATGGACACTCGGCCCAAAGTGTCATCTCTGCTCAGTCGGCTGGCCAACTATACCAACCTGATGCAGGGCGCCAAGGAGCACGAGGAGGCCGAGAGCAACAGTGAGAAGAAGAAGGCCAAGGTAGGGAAATGTTGAGAAATATTGAAGAAAACGGAGACCAAAAAAAAAATCAAAAATCTGAAGCTCCTCCCTCGCCGTCCAGTGGTGGCTGATGAACAAACTTTTGATTGGGAAAATGAACTGTAAATGTCATGCCAAAGGAAAACATTCCGTTAGCTTTTCGCTCAAGTCTTCATGGCCTCGCGGATGGGCGGAACACGATGGTTGCAGCGTTGCTAAGATATCTTATTGCAAAGAGTTTCTCATGCCTTGGTGAGATGTTTTTTTTTTTGTTTTGTTTTGTTTTTTAACTCACATTATAGAACACTAGCAAGTAGAAGCCGATTGGAGTTCTGTACGTTCCGGTTCTCTGCATGGCACTGAAGATGTCTGAATGTACAGTCAAACCTCGGTTTTCGAACGTCTCGGTTCTCGACCAATTCGGTTTTCGACCAAAAAGTTTTTTATGCCTCGGATGACGAACAAATTTCGATTCTCGAACAAACTGAGCACATTTGAATGCACCATTTGACTCCTCTCGCCTTCCTTACACGAGGAAGTGACGCTTCCTCAGGTAGACGAGGAAGTGACGCTTCCTCGTGTCGCTTTCCATTGTGAGCAGACATGTTCAATAAACATTTTTATTTTAAAAAGAGCGTGGTTTCGGTTTTCGAACAATTCGGTTTTCAAACAGCCTTCTGGAACGGATTATGGACGAAAACCGAGGTTTGACTGTAATTGGGTTTGCTGGTTGGGAGAGTGGGGATTCGAGGACGGTGGGGAGCAAATGTCTTTGACAGGGAGAGGGAGTACTTGTTCAAGCTTGGCCTGATGTCTTGACTTGATACTAGCGTAGTGGACGCAGTGACTTCATAACCGTCGAGCTGTCACGCGCCCAAAGCAGGTTGGCATTTATTAGTCTTTTGTGTGAGAGCAGCTGATGTCAGGTTGACCTCTCACTGGCATCTTGCTGATAAGGAGCCACCACCAGGAGATCAGATTGTTGTTATGTTGTAAATTAGTTTGCCGAATTGTAATGTGAGAGTTTATTTGGTGTCCTCTGGCCCTCCGCAGACGCCGCGCATGGGGACCTTCATGGGCGTCTACCTGCCGTGTCTGCAGAACATCTTTGGCGTCATCTTGTTCCTACGTTTGACCTGGGTGGTGGGGACCGCCGGCGTGTTGCAGGGTCTCTGTATCGTCTTCATATGCTGCTGCTGCGTGAGTGCCGCCGAGTGCCGTCAAGGGGTGTAAAGCGGCCAACGCGCCCGTCTCACCCTCGCCTCTTTGTTACCCCTCCAGACGATGCTGACCACCATATCAATGAGCGCCATCGCCACCAACGGAGTCGTTCCAGGTATCACTATGACCCACCCCTTCCCCCCAATTTGCCTCCTGCACAATAAAGATTTTGAATTGCCTCAATGGCACAAGATGGCAGCGAACCACTACTTTTGTAAAATGAAATGCCGCAACTGAATTCAACATACTGTAGTTCCTCGGCTCCAAAGTGCCACAAAATGGAGCCAAACTGATACAGTGGGAATTCGATTTTCGTTATTTCCTAGTTTTCGTTGGGATTCGGTTTTCGTCAAATCGTTTTGTCTAAATTTTGTCCACGTTATTGTACATCTGCTCAAAAAATCCCAAGACAAAAACAACAAAAAAAAAACCCTGCGTGACTCTGCCATTCATTTCCCAGAATCATCTGAGGCGCAAGCTTCAAAATAAAGGCACACCATAGAAAAACACAGTTTCACCACACTATAAGGTGGCTTCTTTCGTAATTGAATTCAGTCAACAAGCACAAAATAATTTGTGACTGCTACATAAGCCACCCAGGGGCCAAAGAAAATGTGGCGAAACTGATACAAGCGACAAGATCAAATTCGAGAGAACTCATAATTACGTTTGAAAATAGCTCCCTCTCTCCTCCTGTCTTCTACACGCACGCCATCAAGGGTCTTTAGTGAAGATCAAAGTGACATTAAACGTTCATTTATCCACTTTGTTAGTCATTTACTTCACACTGCACTTCACACTAGTTATTTTCTACAGAATGTATTTTTTTGTTAATACTGGTGGGGTTCTGGAACGGATTAATTGGATTTATATTATTTTCTGTCAGAAATACTGCTTTGGTTTTTGTACGATTCGGTTTGGGTGCGCCTGCATATTATTTCTTCACCTTACTTTTTCCTCCTCCAGCCGGTGGTTCCTACTTCATGATCAGCCGCTCTCTGGGTCCGGAATTTGGGGGGGCAGTTGGTCTGTGCTTCTACCTGGGTACCACCTTTGCCGGCGCCATGTACATCCTCGGAGCCGTCGAGATCCTGCTGGTGGGTTGTCTGTCTTTGTATGTCTTTGCCACTTGCAGTTGCGCGCTCGCAGGCCACACGCTCCCTATTCTCCGCCTCCAGATGTACATCGCGCCTGAGGCAGCCATCTTTACTGCCAAGGGGCTGGAGGGCGAGGGTGCGGCCATGTTGAACAACATGCGCGTCTACGGCTCCGTCTGCCTCCTCCTCATGTCCTTGCTGGTCTTTGTGGGCGTCAAGTACGTCAACAAGCTGGCCTCCGTCTTCCTGGCCTGCGTCATCATCTCCATTGTCTCCATCTATGTGGGGGCGCTGGTCTCCGCTTTC
The DNA here is from genome assembly GCF_001891065.2 of Hippocampus comes. NCBI lineage: Eukaryota > Metazoa > Chordata > Actinopteri > Syngnathiformes > Syngnathidae > Hippocampus > Hippocampus comes. The sequence continues at coordinate 2,026,053 of NW_017805281.1, read as the reverse complement.
AAGCCGCCCAACTTCACGTATGTGCGCTCTTCCCATCGCTGGCACATTGCTTCCTTTTGATGCTTTACATTTGTGACACGAGGCAATGCAAAATTGCCTGAATTTTTTAATTCGTAGACTTTCCACGGGAATTTGCGGGAGGGAACCGGAACAAAAAAAAAACTGAAGTTTGGCTCTTCCAATGAATTTGGGATATTGTGTTGAATGTGAATTAAAAGCAATGATTTGCAAATCATGTTCAACCTGCATTTAATTGAACACGCCACAAAGACAAGATATTCAGCGTTCAAACTCAAAAACTTTTATTGTTTTTAGCAAATAATCATTAACTTGGGATTTTATAGCTGCAACACATTCCGAAAGGGTTCCAGGATAGGTGGCCAAACAGACTGAGAAAGTTGACGAAAGCGCATCAAACACCTGGATAGAACATCCCACAAGTGAACTGGCTAACTGGGAACAGGTGGGTGTCATGCTAAAAGGAGCTTCCCACTAAAATATTGCGTTATCTTTGCAGGGTTTGTATGCTAGGAAACCGAACCATCAACGGCCATGATCTCGTCGACAACCAGTGTGCTAAAACCGTCCTGCTTTCGGCCGAGAGTGAGCTGGCCAACGAGACCCTTGCTGGAGGTGCATTTTGTCTGCACGTGCACGGCGGCTCAGGAACCTGCAAAGTTGACAAAGGTTTCGCCCTGCTCCCCAGCGGACGTCAACACCACGGCGCTCCCAACACTCGAGTTGGTCCCCAGTCCCAGCCCCATTCCGATGGAGAAGACCACATACCTGTGGAGCCGCTTCTGTCAGAGCGCCGAGCTCAACTCCTCCTGTGACGACTACTTTGCCGCTAACAACTTCTCCCAAATCGAAGGCATCCCCGGTCTGGCCAGTGGCATCATCGCCGGTAACGCCACCCACGTTGCCAGCTGTTCGCCCGCTGCGGGGCTGACGTTTCTACTTTGCGTCGCAGAGAACCTGTGGAGCTCGTACCTCAGCAAAGGAGACGTGGTGGTGAAAAGCTCCTTGAGCTCCCCCCAGGGACCCCGCTCGGCGTCCACACAGCAGCCTTACGTCTTTGCTGACATCACCACCTCCTTCACCCTGCTGGTGGGAATCTTCTTCCCCTCCGTCACCGGTAAATACTTTCTCATTTTCATGCATTGCAACTATGATGGCTTCCACTCAAGCATTTGTGAGGTGAGAAATCACTGAAGCCAGAGAAAAGGCCTGGCTTATCGATAGCTTTAATGATACCCGCCCATACCGACTAAAGAGTTGAACAGGTATTTTCCTAAAGCTTGTTCCTTGTCTTCCTCAGGAATCATGGCCGGTTCCAATCGGTCAGGGGACCTAAAAGACGCCCAGCGTTCAATCCCCATCGGGACCATCCTGGCCATCCTCACCACCTCCTTTGTCTGTATCCTTCTAAGAGAGCAATGCAGTGGTGCCTTGAGAGATGAATTCTTTGACCACGCTCAGGATGCAAAAAAGTCACGTCTCTTCCTATTTGAAATAAATTAAATCACCATTAATTTATTCCAGTCTCCCCACCCCCCCAAAAAAAAATTTGCAATGTCTGTTTTAACAGTTTTCATCACACTGAAAAGCCGTCATGCTGCCATTCCTGGTATCTCAGCCTTGTCTACTGGGGGGCGGTATAAAAAGACGGATATACTGTACTGATTGTTGAGACGTCGCAACTCCTCTCATCTTATCAGTACGGCACTAATATTAGTCATTATTCACAGAGGAGAAAGACTATATAACTGGGTCGTTGCACAGTTTGTGTTCAAGCTTTTGCTTAATTTTAAAGAGTGATTGCACTGCAACATAGATGCTAATGCTAATGCTAAAACAAAGCGAGAGTAATAACTTATAATGTATGAGATGAGCTATGCAGGTTTGATGGCCATGTTTTCCTGAGTTCATTCCACCCAGACCTAAGCAGCATTCTTTTATTTGGTGCCTGCATTGACGGCGTGGTCCTCAGAGACAAGTCAGTTCCGCTCGTGACGTGTCTCCCTGTGTAAGAGACATGTTGTAGAACTTTGTCACTTCCCACAGGTTTGGAGACTCAATCCAAGGGAATTTGGTGGTGGGAACATTAGCCTGGCCCACCCCTTGGGTGATTGTGGTGGGCTCCTTCTTCTCCACGTGCGGCGCGGGCCTCCAGTCGTTGACGGGTGCTCCAAGGCTTCTGCAGGCCATCGCCAAGGACAACATTATCCCCTTCCTTCGGGTTGGAGCTGACACCATAGGACATTTCGGCATGATGTCACGCATGTAAGGCAGTGCGCTGACGCACGTTTGCTGGTGTGCGTCAGGTGTTTGGTCACGGCAAAGCCAACGGCGAGCCCACCTGGGCTCTGTTGCTGACGGCCCTCATTGCTGAGCTGGGCATCCTCATCGCGTCTCTGGACCTGGTGGCTCCCATCCTGACCATGTGAGACTCCCCGGCCTCTCTCTTTGCACGTCATTGGTCACCAGAGCTGTCAAACACCTACTCTATCCAGGTTCTTCTTGATGTGCTACCTGTTTGTCAATCTGGCCTGCGCTCTGCAGACCCTCCTGAGGACACCCAACTGGAGGCCGCGCTTCTCCTATTACCACTGGTGTGTCCGCCGCTGCCACCACCACCGCCGCTGCAATTGGACTTGGTCTCTCACACACTCACGGTGTTTGTGCTTGTGTGTGTGTGTGTGTGTGTGCGTGTGTGTGTGTGTGTGCGTGTGTGTGTCAAGGACTTTGTCATTTTTGGGGATGACCATCTGCCTGGCGCTCATGTTCATCTCCTCCTGGTACTATGCAATCGTTGCCATAGTGATTGCAGGCATGATCTACAAGTACATCGAGTACCACGGGTATGTTGCCATGGCGATGGCATGTGCCGTTCAGCGTTACCTTGACTTTACAGTGGTACCTTGACATACGAGTGCCTCAAGTTACAAGATTTTTTGGATACGCTGAACACTGCACTTAACGTGTTGATGGGCAACATTCATTAGGCTACGCCGCCCACAAAGGCACACCAAAACGCTCAGTTTTTTCATTCCTGTGTGGAGTTTGCATGTTCTCCCTATACCTGTCTAGGTCTTCTCCGTGTACTCCGCTTTCCTCCCACATTCCAAAAACATGCCTGGCAGGTTAATGGAACACTCTAAATTGGCCATAGGTGTGACTGTTAGTGTGTTTACTTGTTCGTCTGTGTGTGCCCTGCGATTGGCTGTCAACCAGTTCAGGGTGTACCCCGCCCAGTGCCTGAAGACAGCTGGGATAGGCTCCAGCATGTCCACGGCCCTTGTGAGGATAAGTGGATTAGAAAATGAATGGATGGGTGGATGGACATTAAATCATTTTCAACAAAACTGAGGCTGTACTGACAACTTCTGGGTTTTCTTTCTTCTCCGAAATTCACATCGTTCTCAGAGTTTTTTCCACCATCTAGTGGTCAAGAATATTATTACATGCAGAATAGACAGGATTGAGAATGTGAATAATGAACGGTCCAAAAAAAAAAAAAGAACTGTGGGACGCAAACCTGACTTTGAGGGAGATTTACTGTACTGCACTGTTTTCGTTGGTACCACTGTATTGTATAGTTTGCACAAGCGACCCTAATGAACTGGCCCCTGAGTGTATACACTGTGGCCTATGTGTGATTCAGAGCCGAGAAAGAGTGGGGAGATGGGATCCGCGGGCTCTCACTCAGTGCCGCCCGTTATGCCCTCTTGAGGTTGGAAGAAGGCCCACCGCACACCAAGAACTGGAGGTAGGGGAGTCTCCCATGAGGTGAGGATACGAGGAGGAAGATTCGAGCTCCCTTTTAAGACCTGGCTCCCGCAGGCCTCAGCTTTTGGTTTTGCTCAAACTGGATGAAGACGCGCACGTCAAGTCTCCTCGCCTGCTGACTTTTGCCAGCCAGCTGAAGGCGGGAAAAGGCCTGACCATCGTGGGCACGGTGGTTCCCGGAAACTTCCTGCATAGCTACGGAGAGGCACTGGCGGCGGAACAGGTGAGTTCACATCAGTCCGTGTTTGATTTCTTGACTCCCAAGAAATAGAATTCATTAATGTGCGTGTCAGACCCTGAAGCTCCTGATGGATAAGGAACGAGTCAAGGGCTTCTACCAGTGCATCGTTGCGCAGAAGGCGCGCGAAGGCATCAGCCACATGATCCAGTCCAGTGGCCTGGGTGGGATGAAGCCCAACACCGTGGTGATGGGATGGCCTCATGCCTGGAGGCAGAGCGAAGATCCGCAATCGTGGAAGACCTTCATCCGTAAGTCCCCACCCTTGCGGCTTCTCACTCATCTCCGTTCCGCACAAGTGGCGATATTATTCTCACTCGGCTCTCTGCTGAAGGAGAAGTGCATATACAGTACTTGTTTTAAAGAAGAGATTCTGCTATAAAGTACACTGGTACCTTCAGACAGACGTTTATTGGTTCCGTGAATAAACAGTACATGCCTCTCTTTCTCTCTCTCTCTCTCTCTCTCTCTCTCTCTCTCTCTCTCTCTCTCTCTCTCTCTCTTTCACCCTGTATAGCCATTGTAATATAGCTCCTGCTTACCCATGACATTTCTTAGCCCGTCTATGACATTTACAATCATGTACACGAGCTGATTTTAAGGCAGAGTTATGTGGTTGTTTCAAATATAGCAACAGCAAATTGGTACCACCTTATGTCCCGCCACTCCCTTTTGAATAAGCAGCTGAAGACATCCCCTGTCCCCCTTTCCAGACACGGTGCGCGTCACCACGGCCGCTCACCTGGCCCTGCTGGTGCCCAAAAACATCTCCCTGTTCCCCAGCAACAGCGAGCCGTACGCCGACGGTTACATAGACGTGTGGTGGATCGTGCACGACGGCGGGATGCTGATGTTGCTGCCCTTCCTGCTGCGCCAGCACAAGGTCCAGGACACTCACTTTCTTCTTTTCTCTTTTGACAGTAGATGCCTCAAAATGACCACTATTATAATAGTTTATAATGTTCTAGTTTCTTCCCTTTTGATTTTTTTCCCCCAATTTTTCAATGTTAGTGTTTGTTTGTTTTTTAAACTCTAATAACCTGGCCTAGAACAGGTGTGGCGCAAGTGCGGGATGCGCATCTTCACCGTAGCCCAGATGGAGGACAATTCCATTCAGATGAAGAAGGACCTGGCTACCTTCCTCTATCATTTACGCATCGAGGCTGAAGTGGAAGTTGTCGAGATGGTAAGCACCCCCTCGCACCCCCGCTGTTCTTTGAGGTCGGAGGACACCGAATAACGCATCTTTTTGCCCACTCAGCACGATAGTGACATCAGTGCGTACACTTACGAGAGGACCCTGATGATGGAGCAGAGGTCCCAGATGCTCCGCCAAATGCGTCTCTCCAAATCGGACCGCGAGCGAGAGGTAAAGTCGCGCGGCTACGTGCCTGGAATATCTCGCCCTTCCCTCTCGACTTCTGAGTTGTTCAAAATGCTGGCTTCCTTCTCGCTGCTGGATTTCCTCAGCGGGTGCGCTGGAGTTTTGATGACGTGAGTAGCCAGCTATTAGCTAGTCCAACTAGATGGCTTCTTCGGGAGTATGGCGAGCTGTCTGGGCGTTTATTTCATAGCTTTGATAGCCGCTTTCAGGTCCCTGCATTGGGTTCTCTGTCAAACAGCTATGTCTTAGGGGAAATGTTATTTTCAACTACTGCCTTCCAGAGTTTAGCATTACAGTGCACTAGTAGAATGACTGGGGCACACTCGAACGGCTGCATGTTATAACGGATGCAAAACTGTACAGTAGTTGACATCTGCGAACTATTTGTAAAGTGCTAGAGGTGCATAATGTCTCTAGCAGGAGTAGTAGGAGCAGCACACAGTTGTCAATTAGGGTAGTTTAGCCCCACTAGTAACATACCGTTTTTACCAGAGTACCATAACTATTGTACACGTGTGCACTGTCATACAGTTGTGGAAACGCTACTAGTAAGACATAAGACCGGATTTACTAAAGGTTTGCACATGTGATAATGGGCACAAACTTGATTGAAGCTGATCTACTAACCAGGCGCAGCCAGTGTTGCGTCTGCCAAACCCGCTGAATTGCAGCCCAGTTGATTTTGCGCGTTGCCTGGAGGGGGTTTGGCATATGGATGAATTTATCACGCACGTTGTCATCTTATCAAAGCTGATAGAAATGCCACTGGAGGGTTTTGCACATTTTTGAAATGTCAGAAACAAAAATGATTGCGACATATGTTTTGAGCGATCAAATTTTGAATGGTATCAGGGCTTACTTGGAGCCAGGCACAGTCAAGGAGTCAAAAATCAGGCGATATCAACTCTGACAACACAACAGTATTTGGCTGTCTTGATAAATCAGGCCCATCGTGGTTCTATAAGCACGCTGAATTGTCTTACTACTGAGAATATAGGTGTACCGGTACGCAGTATGGAAGGCCTGCTTGAGCAGCTTTCCACGTTGAAGCCCCGTTGGTTCTGACCGAACAGTACTACCAAAGGCCCTCGCCGTCGCTCCGAAGTGTGCTCGCTAGACTAGGATGTGCTGGAGTTGTCCTAGCCAGTCAGCACGGGTTGTGCGTCGATGTGCGGGAGCCGATGCCAAGGCCGATAGGAACAAAGAGAAACGTAGCAAGATGACAGATTTTGGAAGAGAGGTCCATCGGTGACAAAGATCTGACCTTATCTCTTTTTCTTGCGGCCCGCGAACCAGGCTCAGCTGGTCAAGGACCGCAACTCCATGTTGAGACTGACCAGCATTGGCTCGGACGAGGACGACGATACAGACGGCGGTGAGCGGGACCGAGCGGCGGCCGGTGACCGCTCCTCGTCCGAGCGCCATCGCCGTGTTCAAATGACCTGGACCAAAGAGAAGGCGTCGCAGTACCGGGCCGCGCACTCTGGATGCTCCACGCCCGAGGGCTTCAGGGACATGCTCAGCATCCGGCCGTCAGTATTCACACGTCCTCGGCAAAAGTCCCAGTCTGAAGGAATCATTTGACATTTTCATCTTCCGCGTTTCTTGTCCGTTTCAAACCAATCCATCTTGAAAATGTTCAGCTCTTTCCAGGCACAATTTGGAACTCTTTTTCCATATTCCAATTAATCCCATTTTAGCAAAATGTCATAGTTATTCTTCCCAAAGGAGGAGTTATTTTGACACATTTCTTGATCAAATATAGTCTCACATTCTTCATTTTAACAAGTGAATAAAATCCACAGCACTTAATTTGGAGGTTCGCTCTTCAGAATTCCTCAGAATTTATATTCTCTCGTTTTTCAATGGCTTTTCCTTCAGTGATCATTCCAACGTGAGGAGGATGCACACGGCCGTCAAGCTCAACGAGGTCATCGTCAATAAATCCCACGATGCCCGAGTCGTCCTCCTCAACATGCCGGGGCCGCCTAAGAACCCGGAGGGAGATGAGAACTGTATCCTTACTCCTAATCTGGCTCATGTATGGATGGGACCCCTTTGGTGGTTTAATTTATGTTCAGTTAGTTTTGGTGTTGGCATGAATGTTGTCATGTTAGTTGTTGGCATAAATGCCTTTGCATATCCTTGACCCACTGAGCAGACATGGAGTTCCTGGAGGTTCTAACAGAGGGTTTGGAGCGCGTACTGCTGGTCCGTGGTGGAGGAAGCGAAGTCATCACCATCTACTCGTGATGAGACGTCCACTTTGAAGGCAGCTGCCAATCTACTGGAAGTGAGAGGGGGGTGGCCATCTGCTGCATGGTACTTCTCAAACCAACCGCCGCTAGTCGCTCACTCGTCTTCACTGTTCTGTCATGACACGCGCGCACCTTTCCATTCCACTGCGTCACACTGCAAGATTGAAAAAAAATAAAATAGCACCGTGTTTTTGTGGAGCGTGTTTTCCCCGCTGACAGTCGTCGTAAGATGTCAAGCGTCAGAGGCTGTCGTTACTCTGACGAGACTCAGGGTTGAATTTTTCTCTTTTTTTCTTATTATCGAAATATGGTATGTTTGTTCCAAATGTTGAAATTTGTTCGTGCTTTGCACTTTTGTTTCCATAATAGTAACTTAAATTGTTTCTTATCTCCTCTCATTTTAAACTACTGTACATGGATGGCACATGTTTTTGTTGTTGTTGTTGTTTGTCTTCGGTGACAGAACAGGTCTCTCGTAGTTCTGCCGTGATGTAAAGGGAGTTACACAAACCCAGTACAGTAATGATGTGCAGCTTCTTCACCTGCACCTGCCGTCATGACACTTTTTTGTGTAACTGCAATACCTTCAATATCATTTTGAGCAGAAGCCTCTAAGGTTGGTCACTGTGTACGTCATGTCCGTGGAGGTACGGGACGAGTTGAGAAACGGAACATACCAATGGAAATGACCAGTATGCATGTGTGCGATTTTAGAAAAGATTCATGTGCTGCTGTCTTTGTGTATGAATGAGACTTTGTTGCTGATGATGAGCTGTGAACTGCTTTTCCCTTCTTCACATTTTAGTGTTACAGTGCAGGGATTTATTTTCGTTTTTCCAACATCGTATTGCCTGTATTTTAAGACAGAGATTCCAAGATGTATCTTTTTTTAATGACACAATTATGAAATGAGACATTATTTGCTTGAACATTTTGGGAATAAAGTGATTTAGAAGAAACAAATGTTGACCTGCAGTTAAATTATTGGACATTGATACATGACATACAAATTTCAATTATTTTATTTGTCTCCCCGCACAAGCAGAATATACATTTGTAAATTATAGATTTCAATTTGCCCTGCAGACCAATGCCTGAAATACACAATTAAAAAACAAAGTCGTCCATAAAAAAACGATACCACTCAGTTCTAAAAGTGGAACATTATTGTTAATATTATATATGTACAGTACTGTACTGTATTTATAAATTGCGATTGCAGTCGCTTTCCTGTGACGTCTTCGACGAGACCGTCGCGCGCTATGTGCGCAGGGCCGCCATCTTTCCGGCCGGCACCGAAGAAGGGAACACGTTGCTCGGTAGAACTTTCTGCTGAAATTTTATATTCTCGTTGCTCGTTCTTCTTTTCTTCGTCTGAATTAGGATCCGTTGGAACGAAGTGGGGTGAGTCGGCGTCTTTCCCACCGTGGCATAGGAACCTGAAGCAGGGAATTTGGACAGGGGCCACTTAGTTGGGTGGCGAGCGAGTGGCTGTCAAAGATAACAAGCGAAGGCCGCACCAGCATGCTAAATGCTAAGGCGACAACAAGCACACTACACTACGCTGTATGACACGTCCATGTAGATGTTCACTTTCTCCAGTCTGTGTTGCCCCGTTCAAGTACACGATCTGTGCTCACAGTACCGCATTTTTGTTGGCGATGTAGCGATGCGCGCTGTACGAGTCGAACCTGTTCAACTGTGGCGCATGTCCACGAGCAAAGTGTGCCTCACTCCATCGGACGATTTGGGCGTCTCATTGGGACACTTTTCATTTTTAATGTGTCAAGCAGGCCCTCTTCACATCTGTAATTGGGGTCCATCCATTTTCTGATACGCTTTATCCTCACAAGGAGGCATGCTGGAGCCTATCCCAGCTGTTTTCGGGCAGTAGGCGGGGGACACCCTGAACCGGTTGCCAGCCAATTGCAGGGCACACAGAGACGAACAACCATCCTCGCTCACATTCACACCTAGGGACAATTTAGAGTGTTCAATCAGCCTACCATGCATGTTTTTGGAATGTGGGAGGAAACCGGAGTACACGGAGAAACCCCTACGCAGGCACGGGGAGAATATGCAAACTCCACACAGAAAGGCCGGAGATCAAACCCACGACCTCTGCACTGTGAGGTCGACGCGCTAACCACTGGATCACCGGGCTGCGTGATTTTGATCGAAGATTCTATTTGTTTTAATGTATGTCGTACATTACGCGGTTCTGCACCTTTTACAATAGTAGAGCATAATTTTCTTTGAATCATTTTGCACTCCCCAAAGGTTGATGTACCCCAGTTGTTGAGAAGAAACAACTGAGGACACCTTAGAATGATATCTTTTGTAGTCTTGCAGGAGACTCTGCTTCCACTCACTCTGAATTTTAACGTGTTTGTTTGCGGCATGCTTTGCGTGTCCAGCGGTGACCGCTTCGCTTAAAGAGCAACATCTCATTGAATCTCCGAATTGACTCACGTGCGCCATCGCTTTGTCCTCAGCTCGGCGGGTCCTGGCCTCCATCATAGCAGCAGCCCACCATGGCTGATAAAAACACCAGAATCGCCATTGTCAACCACGACAAATGCAAACCCAAGAAATGCCGGCAAGAGTGCAAGAAAAGCTGCCCGGTGGTCCGCATGGGTGAGTAAGCGGGAAAGTGACGGGGGTCCCGGCGAGGATGTAACAAGCTGATGTCACTCCGCAGGTAAGCTGTGTATCGAGGTCACCCCGCAAAGTAAGATCGTGTGGATCTCGGAGTCGCTTTGCATCGGCTGCGGCATCTGCATCAAGGTACGAGAACTCGGTCCCTCTCCGATCTCCTCCGAGTGACGCGGCGGTGTCGTTGCAGAAATGTCCGTTTGGTGCGCTGTCCATTGTTAACCTGCCCAGTAACTTGGAGAAGGAAACCACACACAGATACTGCGCCAATTCCTTCAAACTGCACCGGTACGTGGAAAGCTGGGCCTCCATTCGGCAAGGTTACTGAAGTTGGAACCGACCATTGTTTGTGCGCAGGCTGCCCATTCCGAGACCGGGAGAAGTTCTGGGGCTGGTGGGGACCAACGGTATTGGCAAGTCCACGGCGCTCAAGATCCTGGCGGGTAAACAGAAACCCAACCTGGGCAAGTTTGATGTGAGTTCTCGTGTTGTGTCTCTCACAAACGCACGCAATGCAATCAAATTTTCATGTGTTTTGGTTTTGAATTTCATTTTGTCTCATTGTTTTTCCAAATTCGGTTACTATACATTAGCCATAAGTCGTAATGTGATAAGTGGTCACCATCTTTGTGCAAATTTCCAAAAAACATGGACTTAGGACTTCAAAATCTGCTATAAGAAATAACTTCATGCAAAAACAATTGATTACTGAATTCCATCATGAAGTAGTCTGCTGCTGCTGCTTCTCACAAGTAATGTTCCACTTAAATGAAGTTTTTTTTTTTTTTGGGGGGGGGGGGTCACGGTTATTTTTAATGCATCGACTTTAAAAACTATTTGGAATTTTGGCCCATTCGAGCTTATCAGTGGATATTTTAAACAAAATGTTATGAACCAATCAGAGAAGGGCTTCTCAAAGTAGCAGATGAAATCAAAGGTCCAGGAGCTATCTTAAGAATACAGTGTACTCTTTGACTATTTCAAAAGCGATTATTTTCATTTTTTTAAATCAGGGTGTCACACAGAAAAATGACTTCGCCCCCTCCCGCAAACAAAACTGTCAATTTCTCCAGAACCCTTTGTTGATTTTCTTGCTGCGGTTTACTCAGCACTACACTTACACATGCTCATACAGACATGTAGTGAATCTATCCCCTCACACTCCAGAATCCTCCGGACTGGCAAGAGATCCTGACTTACTTTCGTGGCTCGGAGTTGCAGAACTACTTCACCAAAATCCTGGAGGACGACCTCCGCGCCATCGTCAAGCCACAGTACGTGGACCAGATCCCCAAGACGGTCAAGGTAAAGGGCGGCCGACCGGCGCCCGGTCTGGCACGGCATGGTTCGCTTCTAGTTGCAGCTGTCACTTGGTCTCTGCAGGGTTCGGTTGGCGCCATCCTGAGCAGAAAAGATGACATGGACACACAGGACCTGGTTTGCCAGCAGCTCGGTATGAGTCCCCCCGCCCCGAACGGTCCACCGTCCGGGAGCTGAAAAGGCACATTGTGATTAGTTGTCTTGTTGCCGGGAAGATCTGAGTCATCTGCGTGAGAGGAACGTGGAGGACCTGTCGGGAGGAGAGTTGCAGAGGTTCGCCTGCGCCGTCGTCTGCATCCAGAGAGCCGACATGTAAGAAACGAGAGCCGCCGCTGCGACGCCCTCGACGCCGTACTCACACGTGCGCTTTCCGGCAGTTTCATGTTTGATGAGCCGTCCAGCTATCTGGATGTCAAACAGAGGCTGAAGGCCGCCATCACCATCCGCTCGCTCATCACGCCAGACAGGTATGCGCGCTTCGCCAATGTATGACGGACAGACACTTGAGTCGTCTTGAGTGACGTGTAATTGTCACGAGCGCAATATTGGATTGGAGCTTGCGTCCCAGTCGACCAATAGAAATGTCCACAGCAATCAGTGATTGAAAAACACGCAACCAAAAAAATGTCGCCGCATTTTGGGGGCCCGGAACAGATGAATGGCATTTCATGTTCTAATGAGGGGGAAATGGAGCTTACTGACCGGCAAGTCAAGGGGGCAGAAATCAGCATGTGTGTGTGCGTGCAGATACATCATCGTGGTGGAGCACGACTTGAGTGTCTTGGATTACTTATCCGACTTCATCTGCTGCCTGTACGGCGTGCCGAGCGCCTACGGAGTGGTCACCATGCCCTTCAGCGTGCGAGAGGGTAAACGCCCGCCCGGCTTTTTTGGCTCCTCCCAAGCAGAGTTGGAAAACACCGCACCACTTATGCCACATGTTGTTGTCACGCTCCCCCTTCAGGCATCAACATCTTCCTGGACGGTTACGTTCCGACGGAGAACCTGCGCTTCCGCGAGACCTCCCTGGTGTTCAAAGTGGCGGAGACGGCCAACGAGGAGGAAGTCAAGCGGCTTCGGCACTACCAGGTCGGTGCCAACTTTCTCGCTGGCTCTAAAAAGCATTTCACAACTCATTTGTTTGCGTTTTCAAATGTACTCCGTGCTTTTGTCTCGATAGTATCCCAACATGGCCAAGACCATGGGCGAGTTCACCCTGGAGATCAAGGGAGGAGAATTCACAGACTCGGAGATCATGGTCATGCTGGGGGAGAACGGTACGCCGCCACGCACGCCACAACCGCCGTGACGCAACCACAAGCGCTTGTGAGCATGATTTGTCGCATGTGCGTGTATGTGCAGGCACAGGAAAAACCACCTTCATCAGGATGTTGGCTGGGGGACTCAAACCGGATGGCGGAGGTGACAAACTGTGTGTCGCGCATGTCACGTGGGGTGACGTCTGCCCGCCCGGTTTTTAACCTGTGCGTTTGTGTTGACAAGGTGACGTGCCCATCCTCAATGTGAGCTACAAGCCTCAGACCATCAGTCCAAAGTTCAAGGTGCGCAGTCCTGACTTCCCGTTTGATGTCAACTTGAGTCAGTGGATGGAGTTCCAGTCTTGAGACATATATTTATACTGACAAACACACGTGCGTGTGCATGTGCAACGTAACCAAAGCAAACCATGTCTGCAACATTCGTTATTTCATCCAAAGCTTCATTCTGACATTCTGACGGTATGATAACCGGGAGAAACAGACCAGGAAGCTTCAGGGCTAACTAGTACTCGCTGACACGTTTTAGTTTTTTTTTTTTTTTGTTCTTCCATTAACGCACATTAATCGACATAGCAAAAAGGTGTGCGTAAATATGCTTTAGTTTGCAGAGTTGTTGTCTGTCATCTTCCTTCACCCAGCAGAGAAGTGGGGGGGGGGGGGGAGTAGCCTCTCATAACTAAAGTAAAAAAAGCAGCTTGTTTAGCTATCTCTGCGCGTAGCCAATCATATTGTTAGAAGTCTCCTCAAAAAAGAAAAGAGCTCATGACAGTTGCCGGAAAGTTTTCGCGCTAATCGAAACCATGACTTTTTAAAACCTTGGCAAACCGTCAAGCTGGTAATCGGCCGATTTCTAGCGCCATACGAAGTTAGAAATAGATAGTTATTGTTGTCAAATACATTCCTATTCTTTATACAGTGGCTGCTGTTAGCTTAAAAGCTGCAAATGTAGTTTTTTTTGTGTGTGTGGAAAGCTCATCATAATTGGCTGTTCAATGGATGATGTAGCGACACCTTGCAAAACCAGCGGCCCACTACCAGCCACTCAAAAAAACGAGTAGCTCATCCCCACTCACTACGCAAGAGTTGCATTGTTTGATTGACCACACGTACCGCGAGCTGACCCAAGACCGCAGGCGACATTGAAAGGGGCAACTCGATGTAGGGCTCAACTGGATCGAATGCGTGACTCAACTTGAGCCGAACAAAATGACTCAAGTGCGACTCAAAGGTTAATGTTCGATCCTGTGTGTGTACATGCGTCTCTGTCATTGCGGCGTCCCTCAGGGCAGCGTCCGCGCTCTTCTTCACGAAAAGATCCGAGACGCCTACACGCATCCTCAGTTCATCACCGACGTCATGAAGCCCATGCAGATTGAGAGCATCATCGACCAAGATGTAAGAACGCAAACGCCGCACACCCGACCCTGACCTTGGCGACCCGGGGCCATTGATGTGAGTGGCAGGTGTCGCACTCCCCCTCCCCCCCATCTCCATCAGGTCCAGAACCTTTCAGGCGGTGAGCTGCAAAGAGTGGCGCTCACCTTGTGTTTGGGCAAACCGGCCGACGTCTACCTCATCGACGAACCCTCGGCCTACCTCGACTCCGAGCAGAGGTTGATGGCAGCCAGGGTCATCAAGAGGTACGCTAATGCCTCTGCGTGCGCGTGGGTGTCACGTGCACAACTCACATGCACGTGCGGCGCAGGTACATCCTGCACGCCAAGAAGACGGCGTTCGTGGTGGAGCACGACTTCATCATGGCTACGTACCTGGCGGACCGCGTCATCGTCTTCGACGGGATTCCCTCCAAACACACGGCCGCCAATACGTAAGCGCCACCGCCCGACGTGAAGCCAACACGCACGCAAGTTCGCGGAACGTTGGAGGAAGCGTAGATTCCAACCGTGCCTGCGTTGGCCCTAATGAATGTCGTTTTATCAGAATGCAGTGTTGAAGATCATGTCCAAGCATGTGCATGTCAGTCCGCAGGGTCTCCTGGCCGGCATGAACCGCTTCCTGTCTCTGCTGGAGATAACATTCCGTAGAGATCCCAACAACTTCCGGCCACGCATCAACAAGCTCAATTCCATCAAGGTACTTTAACTTCAACATGTTGCCTCGAATTGTCTTTTTTTTTTCTCCAGCTTTGACATCGTCTTCTTGAATTTGCAGGACACAGAACAGAAGAAGAGCGGGAACTACTTCTTTCTGGATGACTAGAACATCTCGTGGCGAGTGTGGTTTCCCGTTCCGAACACGACCACCATGACGGCAGCGAGTGAGCTGGAAAAAACGTGCAACGTCCCATCTCATCGTCATGTGGGAGCTGTCAGGGTTGCGTTCAACATCCGCAACTGTTGTCAAATGTTCATAGTGTCAGCCTGTCGATTTCCAGTCATCACGACAGCATTAAGACATCAATCAATAAATGATGTTGACAACTAAAAAAAGCAGACTGGCCGATTTGTTCAGGTGGATGGATGGAGCGTAGCAATTCATGGCTCGATGAGGCTGTTAACATTTCGCCTTGATTGAATGACACCATCTAGTGGTGTTTGTTTGGATAACTCGAGGGCGCATTCATGTCAAATTCGGGATGGAACTTTTTGAATGGAAACAAAATGACTGAATATGACCCCTCCCTGTTCCAATTGTATCAATGTCTGTCCCATTTTTATGGCGTAATGTAGGCAATTATGGTGTGGATTTTAATTTTCAGTCGATTCCCTAATGCCTGACGAGGACGGAAAAATATGCAATAATAAAGGAATCCTCCTCGACGAATTGTCATTTTAATCGTCTAAATGTCGTATAATCGCTATCGCTGATCGTTCACTGGTACACTTGTCTGATTTATGAGCGAGGAGAGTGACGATGTGTGTGTAATGGTTGTTCGTCTCTATGTGACCTGCGACTTACTGGCGACCAGTTCAGGGTGTAGTATACCTTTAGCCCGAAGTTAGCCGGGATAGGGTTCGGCATGCCCCGCGCGTGACCCTGCTTCAGATTTTTTTTTTTTAATAATCTTTATTGAACAAGTCAGAATACCATTCTCAGTATACCCTGCTTCAGATATGCGCTGTTAAAAATGGATGGATGACGCACATTTGTCAAGCTAACTTTAAGCGGAAATGCCGAAAAGCGCCAATCTTGCTTTTGTTTTGAACGACCCGCCGGAAGTGACACATACACCCACGCGTTTGTGTCTTTGCGTGAAATTCCTCAAGTTTGGAGTTTGCGTCTTTTGTTTGACGACAGCAAAGCTTATAAAAGTCGTCGGAAGGCAGCCAGCAGAATCCGAAAACTAACGCCAGGGCTTGGAGCACGACAAAAGATTTGGGACTTTTTGATTTTGGACTTTGTCGAGCGGTGCAGAAGTGAAGTATGTGGCAAACAAAAACACGGCGGCGGCGGTCAAGCAATTGGTGAAAGTAAGGAAGAAAGTAAGTCAGCCACCTCTTCAACTTTCCGACGACTTGGGGGAGCAAACGAAAGGCGACTTATTTGGAACTCAAAACCTCCCGCCACGCTCCGCCCCTAGAAAATTTAACTTTTGCCATTCAACTCCAACCGACAGCATGTTAGGGACTTGGTTTTGGTTTTTTCCTCGTAGTTCCGAGGTTCAGCATGTTTGGCATGCTAACTTCCCACTCGTGCCTCCCACATGAATCTAAAAACATGTTGGCTGAAGACTTCTAATTGTCCAGAAGTGGGATGCTTGTTGCTTGTTTGTCTTTAAACGTCCTGTCATTGACTGGTGGGCGACCTATCGTGGGTGTTCCCCCGCCTCTCTTGCCAACAGTCTCCCCCCGACCGCGCCCCAAAAATTACATTCGAGTTAGTGGATGACTCGAAAATTTTGTGGGAATGCTTCAGGGATGGTGCTACACCGGGGAACTGGGGGTGCGATAGCCGCGTCAGAAATAAGTGTAATACCCGTTAAGGCCTTCCAGCCTATTATTTGGTATTCTAAAATATATCCCAAAATTATTTTCTCAGCCCTCTATGTATTGGTCAAGCTCCCCTTAGCTTAGGCCCAGTCAGGATGGACTTTGGCTGACCTCTTACCCCCATGAGGATAGTCACGATCCCATTCTATGGCATGCCTCTGATACTGGGTTCCGCCAAATAATTTGGAATTACCGGTAATTGTTGTATCTTTTTTTTTTTGGTCAAAGTGCGTTCTTACACATGAGGACCAACATTCTAAACCAAATACTTTTGCTCTGAGGCAATGAAAAGCGCTGATGCGATTGTGATTCATTAAAAAAAAAGTCAAGCTTTTAAAGGCCTATTTTTTTCTGAATCTCAACATGCGGTTTATTCAATCGAGTCCTTTTTTCGTATTAAAAGTTTTTTTGCTCAAATGAACTCGTTAACATCTGACTTCTTCCCCCGTTAAGATTGAACTTTAATATAATATTCTGATTTTGGCTTGGAAAAAATATCGACTTTAGTCTTGTAAGATTCTGACTTTTTGATCCCAATAAGATACAACCTTTGGAAAGCTGACGATTTCTTTTTCTTGAAAGAAATACGACTTCATTCTCAGAACGTGACACATTCGCCCCCCCCCCCCCCCCCCCCCCCCCAAAAAAAAAATAATTTGACTGAATGGAAACCGCATGAACTGGGCAACTGGGAACTTGGCAACATTAGAATTGCAATAATGGCTTTTGGGGGTATGTGCTGTGGTTAGTAGGGCCCCTTGGAATAAGGTCTCTGCTACAAGCCCCAAATTTGTGAAGGTTTGCTTTGGAACATGCCAGCTAACGGCTAGCTGGCATTTTGTTCCCTTGAGCGACACTTGAAATGCGTCTTGTATTTTGCTGCTTCAGAAAAGATGCCAAGGCGCTGACGAGATGGAAGTCAGCGACAAGGAACGGCTACGGTGGCGCGACGAAGACACAGACAAGGACACCGACCACACCCAGGAGCCCCGAGATGAGCCGGGCCTTCCCATCATGCACTGGGAGGCGTTGAGCCTTCGCATCGCCGAGCTGGAGAAACAAGAAGAGGAGAAGAAGGACAAACTGGCAAAGGTTGGATGCCTGCCCGATTCCGATTCCTCTCATTTGTACTTCCTATTTAAACAACAAAACAAACAAATCAACAACAGCAAACTTACGTAAACAAGATGAAATGACATTGGCACACTGTTGTCCATTTGTGGTTGGTATGCCTTTAAGGGGCGTGGTACTCTGGCTCTCTTTGCACACATGCCAGCATGTTGCACTGCCTTAATTGCACCTTTTTTTTTCTTGAGTGGTGGCATATCCAAAGCTTATGCATACTCGCAACACAAAGCAAATTACGGATAAGCGATGACTTCGAACTGGAAAAAGTTGCGAGTCAAAGTAGCACTGAAGCAACATGAAACATCATCACCCTTTTTTTTCTTTGTGTTTATTTTTGATTGCCAGAGCGGCGCGGCATCCCTGGAGCAGGGGCGAGCTCCCGTCAGCTACGCAGACGAACAAGGATGCGGCAGACGAGAAAGCTGGGAGGACGGACGCCGACGTCATCGCCGCCACCTCGACCGTCGGGACGGGCTGGACCGCAGCGATGACAGTGACGACTTGTCAGCCCTCGGTTCACGGTAACCAAAGCAAACTTTTGACAAGTCTTTCGGGGTGTGCCTCCGCTCGCTCAATTGGTTGTCTTTTTTTGCATGGTCCAGGCTGCAGACGCAGATGAACCTTCAACTCTGCTTCATCAACAACAGCGAGAGTGACGACGAAGAGCAAGAAGAAGAAGAGGAAGAGCGAGAGGAGAGAGATGCCAGCGCGGCTGTGGTACGTGTCGCCTCGACTCCGTATTCCACGCATCTGGCCATCTCATTCAGGGACGTGCGGTCAGGGTCAATTGCGCCTGACTGCAGCCTGCAGATCAGGCTTGGACTAAATGTGGGAGGAGCTAATCGTTTGACGGAAGTGGTCGAAATGGCCATTTTGACATCCATTTTTGGTGAATAGAAGCTCGAGAGCCATGGAAGCACAGCGTGTTCAGGGAAAATGGGAGAGTCAACGATGGTTCTGGGCCAGGGGTGTCAAACGTATTTTTGTCACGGGCCAATTTGGAGTTAACTCCTTCCTTTCCTCAGAGGGCCTTTACGGCAGTGAAACCGAATAAATGTGAAACCATGACATCGTATTATTACT
Source organism: Hippocampus comes (assembly GCF_001891065.2). NCBI lineage: Eukaryota > Metazoa > Chordata > Actinopteri > Syngnathiformes > Syngnathidae > Hippocampus > Hippocampus comes. The sequence goes on along the minus strand of NW_017805281.1, from coordinate 2,006,968 downwards.
TGTACGCCCCCAAAAATAAATATGTATGGATTATTCATCCATTTTCCGATCTGCTTTATCCTCACAAGGGGGGTGCTGAGCCTGTCCCAGGCCGTCTTCGGGCAGTAGTCGGGGGACACCATGAACCGGTTGCCAGCCAAGCGCAGGGCACACATAGACAAACAACAATTTATGCTCACAATCACGCGTACAGACAATTACAGTGTTCCATGAACCTGCCATGCATGTTTTTAGAATGTGGGAGGAAACCGGAACACCCGGAGAAAACCCACACAGGCACGGGGAGAACATGCAAACTCCACACAGGGGGGCCGAAGCCGGGATCGAACCCACGACCTCTGCACTGTGAGGTCAACACTCGAACCACTCGCCCACTGGGCTGCCCAAAATTGATGGCTTACTTGTTTTGAAATCAGTCAACTATTCATTTGTTGTTTGTTCAAGTGAGTGTAAACGGGGTCACAATTTTTTTGCAAAATTTCAACGTTATTTAATGACACATAGCAATTTGACTTTTGGGTACAGATTTTAGCAAGGTTTACGGCAGCTGACACGCATGATTTGCTTTTGCGGGCCACATAAAATGACATGGCAGGCCAGATCCGGCCCCCGGGCCTTAAATTTAACACCGGTGGTCTCGGCGATTAGAATGAGTGCAATACCACATATCCCGATAAGAAACCACACTCGACATACGTAACCACTCGAGGAAAACTCAGCTGGTTGAGGTCATACTTCGCCTCCATCTTGAAACGGTAGTCCGCCTTGATCTCTTCCATTCACTCGTATTGAGGGAATTGTGATTGGTTTCAATATATTGATCCTAACTCGTCCACTTCTTTACCAATTTCGACATGGATTGGCTTGTTAGAAACATCTGGCAAGCAGTCATGGCGCCAGATGCTCATGTTTCAATGAAGGTCAAATTTTAAATGTAAGCTAATCTTGAAATTTCGGTTTAATGTTTTTATATCCGACTCCAGAGGCTTTTTCCTTCATAAAAAGTCGCCATTCCAAAACTGCATTTTGTGTTTATTTGGGTCATCTTTGTCCGATAGCTACATTTGCGTGATGATTTGAAACTTTTTGTAATTTTGTACACGGGCATAGAGAGGAAGCGTCGTTGCGGGTCACAAGACGGCCACGCCGGCGGCCAAGACCGAGAAAAACAAGTCCAGGGGCTTCCGCAGCACTTGGAGGAAACTGCGAGAGCGACTGCGAGCGGACCACAAGCCAGCCGTGAGTGACAAAAAAAAAAAAAAAAAAAGGCAGCGCCCGTTCACTCGCCCTCTGACGGTGGCTTCTGCCCGTTCCCCTCAGAATCCGCCCGGCGCCGCCGACCCGCCGCTCCGCGGGAGACGCTTGGAGCGCGGCGACGTGCACAAGTTGAGCCTCGGGGAGCTGCGTGCGCAGCGATCATTCCTCACTCAAACAGTACAAAGTACGTACACGACAGCAACCATTTCGACAGCTTTTCCGAAAAATGCTTCATTGCAACATAGTTCTTCTTGTTGCGCCTCAGAGCTGAGCTCGGATCTGGTGGCCGGGCTGCAGGTGCGAGACCAACTGAGGACGGAGCAGGACGCCATGTTGCTGGAGCTTCAGGACCTCACGTCCTTGCACGGCTGACGGACGCCAGCGTGCGCCCGGTGTCACCGACCCAATGACTCCTTGAGGAAGAACGTCCGCCGACAGATTGACTTTCCGACAATGGGACTGACTTTGACCATTTCAACACGTTAACGTGACACTACGTTTGTTTGTTTTTAACACATAAAAAGGGAATTTTCAACCACATGTTTTTATATCCACAAGGACGATCACGCCTTTGTCTGAATAATGCCGTCGATGTTTTCCGTCTCCGTGCGTTAGCTTAGCATGAGCGCCATTTGGACTAAAAGCTTGAAGGTGACAATGGGAGGCGGAAGGTTGGTCCACTTGTTTATGTTCGACCATGTTGACGTGTATTAAACTCTGTTGAAATCATCACGACTTCTCTGTGAAATTGTGACAAAACATTCTGAAAATGGCCAACATTCATGTTAATAATCTAGTCGCAAATCAGGTCAGCACTCTGAAATTTTTTGGACACGAAAAAAAAACCCTCCAATTTAAAATAATGCAGGACTTGTGAAAAATCATCTTCGCAGGCCGTGTCGGACCGCCTGATGGCCTGCTTATGGCCCACGGGCCGTATGTTTGACACCCGGGCTGCAAAATGAGAGTGAGGCCGGCCTCTCTGTCTCTGTCTTGCTCTCTCGCGCGCGCAGGTGGTCAAGTGGGGATGACACGGCGAGGGCTCGGGGGAGGGGCTGCATCGCCATGGCAACGTGCGAAGAAGACGACAAGAAGAGGAAGATGCGAACGTCTTTAAGCCTGTGAGCGCTTGCGCGTCTTCTTTTGTTGTTTGTTTGACTTTTGGATTATTTGCCGCCCTTTTGGGACTCTTGCCATGGGGCTGAGTTTGCCATATGGAGTCGTCGCGGGCCTTGTGCAGTGATGCAGGTATTTATGAGCCCAAGCGAGCGCTCGCTCGCATACACACACACACACACTCACACACACAACAGCTGCAACAAAGTTAATTCATCAGTTGTCCAGGCAATACTTTTTTTGATTTGTCAATTGAAGAAAAAGTTAGTTTGAGTTCTTTTCCCTTTTCTGACCAGTTGGACCAGCCGGAACACCTGTTGCACCTCTATGCACAACTGACACCCGAATCGCAACCGAATGGTTAAAGGGTGTCGATATTGTCGCTCAGGCTAATGAAGCGCCAGTATGTTTAAAGTGTGTTCGGTTTTTCTTGGAAGTGATGGAAGATCAACAGCGTGCGGCGTGACGCGAGCGAGCGTAGTTACTTATTGCTGAGTTAATGGGCTGAGAAGAGACTGAATCAGCAGCGGCGTGCCCTCGTCCACAGGAAGGCAAACACCCTTGGGGACGGACAACAGGAGGTGAAAGGCGCTGTGCAAAGAGCCCAGTGCCGAGTCAGCAACGGAAATGGGGGGAGGGCGGCAGGGGGCTAAATTATGTTGAGATGCGGCCTTCAAAAAAAGTCACACAAATTCAATTTCCCAAATAAATTGACCCCCACCCCCACCCCTGTTGCTGATGTAAAATGCAATTGCTAATTACATTCAAAACAAACTTGCGTTTTTTCTGAGATATTCTTTTTTTCTCCTGAAACAAAACAAAAATCTTTTTCTTTCTTTGCCTCCACGTATTATTGATTAAGGCTGTCCCCAATAGCTTTAGAATCAATTCTTTTGGCAACTATTCCATCTAATGATCAACTCAACTCAACTCAACTCAACTGTATTTATAGAGCACTTTGAAACAGCCATATCAGATCAGATAAGGAAATATTTTGTATGAGAGTTGATTGCAAAGTCACCCCCCCCCCATTACCGTTTACTAAAAGGAAAGTCAAGTCAAACATTTTCTTGACAAAATGTTCGTTGCACCTGCACTAGTCTAAACCCGGCGTTCTGATTCATATTGTGTTTGCGGGATATGAATTATGGAGCATAATCCATCCGCTTTAATCCATTTTAGGGAGCGGCCATTTTGCCACTTGATGGCACATGAAAATGACATCATAATTGCTCGACAGCAAGTGGCAAAATGACCGCTTCCTGAGATGCATAAAAGCAGGTGGCTTTTCCCTGCTTAATTCATATTCCATAAAGGCAATATTAATCAGAATTCTTTGCTCAGACTTTACATATTATTGTAAAGAAAATGTTTTGACTCGACTTTCCCTTTAAGTCATTCTTGTTCAACGATGAAAGAAAATGAAATCAACAACAGTGAAGCGAAATCAAATGACGGGGAGTGACGTACTTGCCAACGTACCTTTTTGAAAATGAGAGCTTCTTCTTGTCTACCAACTGAGTCCAAGGAAGTGCTACGAGTTTGCACTCGACAACTTGTGAAGTTTCTTCAGCTTCAACGACATCGATGATAAAATCATGATTTTCATTTAGAATAATTATGATTCCGTTTCAGGTTTGGTCTGTAAGTCAGAATATCGGCAAAACTTGTCCGAAGTAAAAGCTGATGTTTGCGAACATCTTACCTTCGAAAAGTGACCCTTTGGTGCCTTCCAGGTGAGCGTTGGCCGATGAAGAGGACGACGGTGACGAGGGCGAGGGTTCCTGCGGCGGCCATGACACGGGCGGGCGGCGACAACGGCAGCTCGCCGCTGTGCAGCATCGACGAGTCGTACAAGTACATCTTCCTGCCCACCTGTTACTCGTTCACGTTCGTCTTCAGCCTATCCCTCAACGCCGTGGTCCTGTTGCGCTCGTTCCGCCGCACCAAGCGCTGGAACGCGTCGCTCATCTACATGGTCAACCTGGCCTCCACCGACTTCATGTACGGTCTCTCGCTGCCCTTCCTGGTGGCCAGCTACGTCATGCGCGACCGCTGGGTCTTCGGGGACTTCATGTGCCGCCTGGTGCGCTTCCTCTTCTACTTCAACCTCTACTGCTCCATCTTCTTCCTCACCTGCATCTCGGTGCACCGCTACCTGGGCATCTGTCACCCCATGCGGGTCATCGCCCTGGAGACCAAGAAAGCCGTGAAGTGCACATGTGTGCTGGTGTGGGCGGTGGTCTTCGCCCTCACCTGCCCCATCTTCCGCTTCGCCCGCACGGCCCGCGCCGCCGGAGGCGTCGACAACTGTTGGGACGACGCCATCGACAGAGATTTCTCCGACTACGTGCCGTACGGGGTGGCCCTGCACATGCTCGGCTTCTTCGTGCCCTTCTCCGTCATCGCCTGGTGCTACTCACGAGTGGTACTCACCATCTTCAAGACTCTGCCTTCTCGCCCTCGCGACGGAAGGGAGTTCGCCGCCGGCGTCTCCGTCTTCCTGGGCGCCGATTCAACGTACGCCGGCCGCAGGCGCAAGTCCATCCGCACCATCGTCACCATCACCCTACTCTTCGCTCTGTGCTTCTTTCCCTTCCATGTGACCCGCACCGTCTTCCTGCTGCTCAAGGTGAGCAAGGGCGTCCCTTGCCAAACCATGACCACCGTGTCGATGTGCTACAAGATCACGCGGCCCTTAGCGTCCTTCAACGCCTGGCTCAATGCCCTCCTCTATTTCCTCACCAAAGACAAGGGCGGATGCTGCCCGCCGCCGGCCCCCGCCACCACCGGGCCACTGTTGCCTCTGAGGATGCTGGCGAAAGGAGATGAGCACGTACACCGGCATGGCAAAAGTCCTTTACTGACCTAATGGAAAGAAGGCAGCTTCTACGCTGACTGTCGTCTTCTTTGAAATCCTGCCAACAGACTTGATTTGATTCATATTAATCATGTTCTAATAATCAAGAAAGAATGGTTTCGGTGAAATGGTTGAGTGACACACGAGAATTAAATAAATGATCAGAATACGCAGCAATGACCATAATTTTTTTAACCCCCCCCAAAATTGTTCAGAAGCATTTTCTGTGAAAAACGGTGGTAGGCTCCCACAAAAAGCAAAATGGAAAAAAAAATCAGTGAGTATGCGAATCCGCCAATAGACAATTTATTGCTTTGGTGCCAAGGAACTATGTTGAAGTCAATTAAGGAATTTCATTTCGACAGAAACAGTGCTGTGTTGCCAATTTGCGACATTTGTAGGCAATTACAAATCACTCGCACAGAAGGACTTGCGTCTAGAAGGACGTATTGCCCAGCGAGGAAAAAAAAAATACAATGAGATCACAGGTGACCTTTAAACCAGCCTCATTTGAATACATTAATTTGATGTGCCATTTTCATGTTATTTGCTTGGAGAAGCATTACTTGTACATTATAACGGGAAGAATGTGATATTTAAACATCTCTAATCAGGTATGTCACTGAGTGCAACTCAAAGATTTGTCTCCATCATGTTGTCAGAACAATGAAATGAAAGCAAAGCCCATCAGGACAAAAATTGCTGCAAAATATAAACCTGACCTCTGTCTGGTGGATGCAATTAGTGAAGTTCGTTCTTTGGTATTTTTATTTCATGCAGGGATCCTAGAATGAAATGCGCTGCTATTGTTGAGGGGGGGGGGGGGGGGTTGTCAGCAACAGTGGCAGCGTAAAATGGCTGCGCTGGTCGTGGCGTCAGCGCTTTACACTGTATCTGGCGACCTCTCGTGGAAGATGGGTGGATTGGCGAGGAAAAGGTGGCAGTCAGTCTTCACCTGTTTGTGGGATTTGAACAAACAATCATCATTTTAATCCTGCTTTTAAGTATGAGTTGACTTGTTCGTTCAGGAGGAAACTCAAAATTGCGTACACGGGCCCCTGTAGCAGAGGTCGACACCGAGGCGCCAAAGTCAAACGTCAACCGCGCACCGCATCTACTGTCATGTACCCCACCGCGAACTCGAATAAGCCAAAACGCCCAGATGAATATTACACCGAAAATGAATATAAATTATTCTAGCGTTTTTAATTCCAAAGTTACGCTGTGCGTTTTTGTTGCCACATTTTGCTAAAAGTGGAGAGTCTTTACATGCTCGTGACAGGTTTTTTTTTTTTTTTTCTTTTGGTGGGGGGAAAGTGACGATGAAAGGACACAAACAAACATGGCGCCATTTTCAAATGGGTCACCGACGCACAATCCCAAACTTCCAAAAGCCCTCTTCTATTTCGGCTCTTTTGCTTCTTTCATCCACCGGGGACATGCCGCCAAGGTAAGATACGTGTCCTGTCTTATTTAACCTCTCGTCATGACAATGTGAACTCGAGTCAGCATGAGTCCATTTGTTTTCAGGGACTTCAACTGACGCCCTACAACGGGTTCCCGAATGCGGAAGTGAAAATCATTCGTAACTTATCATTAAAACGTGAATTTAGCACGCTTTAATTTTAGATTAATTAACACATGAATTTAACCGCATTATAACGTGATGCTTATTTCTGGTGTGGCAGCAGAGACACGAGTGCCTCCACCTCACAATTACAACATGACCTCAAAAAGTCTGGGAAGTAAATGGGTAGTCCCGTATATTTGAATGAAGTGGTGGAATGGAATGAGGGATCGGAACCAACCCCACCAGGCACGGGACCCCCTCACTCCCCTGTCCTCCGGCAACAAGGGCTGTCCCAAACAATTTGTTGGGTAATCGATGACCCTATCGAATTTTCCATTGATTACTTTAAGACCCCCCCCCCCCCCACTGCAAATAAGTCAAGTTTTGTCAAATAGATATTGCCAATTGCACAATTGTCTGCTGCTTCTTGTCAAGTTGAGAAAAAAATAAACAAAAAACAGGTACCGAAATCGTTTAATGATGATGAGATAGGGTGCACCAGAACAGCAGTTCATGTTTTGGAGTCATCACTCCGGATCCTGATGTGCCGCTATCATACATGCCGCCACTTTCCCATGATTTTGTGTGCATTCGTGCTTTAAATGGTTTGAGTTGTCATCATCATTGTCTTTTCCGGGCACTGCATGCAGTCAAAACCTACGTGTGTGTGTGTGTGTGTGTGTGTGCGCGCGCGCGCGCGTTCCATATGAAAATGTCCAAATGTCCTGCTTGAAAATGCTTGTTCACTCAAAAATGTTGAAAATATTTCACCATCCAACTAAAACACTGTACGTTCAATAATAAAAACTGACACATGCTATAGGTCATTTTGGTGATCGTATTTTAGTGTTTTGAATGCATATCATGACGTGTGCATGTTCCAGCTAGCGGTGTGTTGAGCCGTAGCAGCACATCATTTCTAATACTCATGTGTGCGTGACCAGTGTGTTGTGTGCTGTTCCTGTCAGACACAGAAAAAAAGACATGAGTACAACAAATTCATATCAGCTCTATTTTGTTGAGAAGGAATCCAAATGGGTTTTCATAGCCTTGATTGGATATATCATATGATACACTGTGTGTGTGTGTGTGTGTGTGTGTGTGTGTGTGTGTGTTTGTCGGATGATGTGACATCAGCGTGACAGCAGAGGAAGGTCGCTGGAGTTCATGATGAGGCTGGAGTCCAGGTTCAATGTATCTGCTGACATAGACAAACTTTGATTATAAATACTTTTGGACTGGCTTCTGGATTTGTTTTCGATTTCTTGATCATGACTTCAAGTGAAGACGCAAATGAACGTGTCATGTCGGTTTCGAGCACCTTGATCAAAGTTGAGCTTTTTGGACGGGGACGCTTGTCCCAATCCCTCAATATCGACCAGGTCGCTGTTGACATCCGAGTCGTTGAGGGCACTCAGGGTGACATCTAAACACACATACAAATGCTTTGGTCTAGTGGCTCGTTTCCGTGACTTGTGCTTGTGCTCAAACTCACCCGCAGCCTTGCGTTTCTTGGCGGCAGCCACGCCGGCCTGCACGTTGGGTTGGGCGGGAGCAGTTCCGGGCGACAGCACAGCGGCTTTCTTAGTGGCTGTTGTGTTGGGTGGGATACCTTCAGATGAGCTGCAGCGAGTGGTGTCTTCATGCTTCCGCTTGACCGGGGTCTTGGTGTGAGTGCTGGTGGTAAGAAGGAAAGTGAATTCAAGCCGCATATCAAATTTACGCACATGAAATTGATACACAAACCTGGTGGGGTTGACCTCGGCCACGGGGTGTAGTTGCATGGTGAGTTCTCCCAGTCGGCTGAAAGCAGCGCCGGCTGCTGAAAAGATTTCTCCAACCTGCGTGCAAAACAAACAATCAAGCATCGCGGTTCGTTCTGGACAACTTGAGGAGGAATAGAGATGAGCACCGTTGCCATGACTACCCGATTCACTGTAATTGACCACTTGCCCTGTGCATGCAAATAAGTCCGTAATTTAACTTTCGCACTTCAAAACTGTGTATTGTGCTGTCATTTTTTTTGGGGGGGGGACTTACTTTGGTGGAAGCTGAAGTCATGTTTGACGCAGGCGGTGTGGCTTAAACAGCACCTAATATGCTAACAACAATGGAGCCAGCTAGCATCGGCGGCTAACTTGCTTTTGCCGGCGGTCGGTTGTGCTCTGCTCAGGGTGTCGTAGTCACGAAAGCGAAAGCTCCGGCATCCGAACAAACTGCCCGCGCATCATCATCCCAAAGCATTTACCTTCGCGAAGTTGACATTAACCGCAAGAGAGCCTTTGGAAACTCAAGCTGATGCCTTCGCCGTACCGCGCAAGTTTATGAACCACGTTTACGACTATAGTTTTTTTTAGGTTGAATAATCAGTCATCAAAACACAAGCGATAGTACGGTTTACCACCAGGTGCGCGCTTGATCTGGACAGCCCAGAGCAGGAAATTGGATTTTAACTCTGAGTGGTTCAGCCACAGCAACCCGTTTTACCTATTTCATCTGAACGCAACATACCGAAAGTCGATTGCCGCTGGTCATGTGACCACGTTACGTCACTCAGTGCGCTTGGTTTTTCCCAGTCAACCTTGATTGTTTTGTGTGTGCGCGTGTGTGTTTGTGTTTGTTTGTTTACTTATTTAGGGGTAGAGGGTCCCATTCATGTCCATATTGGCAAAAATGTTATTAGAATGTAAAAATGAACATTATGTCAATAAAAAAGGCAGCCTTGGTTGACATCCAAGCCCCTGTTTTAGAAAGACTTCCGGTGTGCAATCACGTGACTTGTATGTCGTTAATGTTTTCTTCATTTGCTGGCGAGTAGCGCTTTTTTCCCATCCAAAGTTTATTGAGTGTTAACAACATACACGAATCACAGTGTGCACAGTCTTCTCGTCCAAGTAGCCCAGGGGTTCAAAGAACATCCAGATAAAAAAAAAACAAAAAAACAATAGCATTTTAAATACAGCACAATATGGTCATAGATTTGCGTTTTTTAAACAATAAATATAAAGGTTGACAACATACAGCTTTCCTAAATCCAGTTTACCAAGAGTGAATAGCCCAAACAGAAATGTATTTTCATTAAGGCTTCAAATTTAGAATTGGTAGTTGTTCAGATCCGTACAAAAAATGCAAGTCTAAGCACAAATGGCATATTGTTTCCCCTTCATTAAATCAAACGGGAGCACATTGGGTCAATGTTAATTTTATATTTTTAAAGCCTTAATCTTTACAGAGTAACTCCTGTGACGTATTCACATTGTTTCTAATTCTTTTCTAGACAGAAAGCCACAAGTGGAACTTTTTGTGTTGATTCTCATTGAAACAGATGAACCCCCACCTTGTCCCAGCCCCCCTGACTACACATGTGTATATCAGCGTCTATCTTGGAGAAAATGAGCAAATGCTACCTTTCCATTTCAACAGAACCAAGTCGACCTTATGAGTCATCATACTATGATGACTAAAAGGTGTCGATGTCATGCTTCTGTGACCAAATGTGCTGATGTCATGCTTCTGATGTCCTTTAAGCGGCTCCGATCAAAGAACCGAAAGAAAAGGTTTGTGATTGACCACTGAAAATCGACAAGAGCAACGCTGTGGTCAAATCCCAACGCAAGAGTCACAAAGATGGCGTCAAGTTTCAACAAGCTGAGAAAAGTCTCAGAGAAGAACCAAATTTGTGACGGCAATCTCCACCCGTCGCCATTCGGCATTTATGACCTTCTGAACACTCAGAAATGCCTCAAAGACTTTTTCGTCCAGCGGGGGATGTTTGGCGACTATGCGACCATTTCTGAAGTCAACCAGGTAACAAATAAACGTGCACGGTGCTGTTGTAACCTTTATTGACCCACATTCTTTCCACTAGAATGGGACATCGAGCCTCAGGGCCAAGGAGAAGGACGACAAAATCAACAAAGTCATCAAAAGCATCGTTGAGAAAAGCATTGCGGACATTGCCAAGATGAGGCAGCTCATTGCTCTGTGGGATGCGGAGGAGCGCTCCACAACGCACTCTTACATCGACGAGTCGTCATACGGCCTCGTCACCCAACAGAAAATTAAACAGTACCTAAAGGATTTCTTCTCAGAGCGCCTCACGTCAGCTGAGCACCCAATAGATCTCCAGGACATCGCGGACTCTTCTACCGAGGGGAGAAAGGAAGACGACACTGGCCCGTCTCTGTCATCTCCCATTATTGGGAAGGCCATGAACATGATCAGTCAGGTGATACAGCCTGTTGTTGACACCATCGACTCCGCCAGTAAAGTTACGAAAGCTGTGGTCAAAATGTTAGCGCGGAGCGATCGAGACGATCAAGAAATGGCGAAAGAGTCGGATGAAGGAGCGAAGCAGAAGTCGCCCCAACAGGTCTCGCATCGTTATTCGGCCGCAGAGGACGCCGGGGTGCCTCACTCTTCTTCAACCGCTGTCGGGAAGGAAAGGACTGTCATGCATGCCAACAAAGACGAGGACCATCTGGTCCATCTGGTTCCTTCGTCTGAGGAAGATCGAAATCAGACATCAAGGCTTTCATCGGTAATGCCGGAAGCTGTGGAGGACAGTTCGTCTGCAAATAAGGTCAGGAGTGTCAGGAAAGACGACAATCGTGTTGCGCCAGCAATGTTCAACGAGTCTGTCATGGATGAACTCTGCAATTTGCAATATGAGATCCAGTTGACCCCCAGACTCTCCCCCATATTAGAGGAGACTGGGGAGACAAATTCTTCTGCTTCCTCTTCAGCCATCGTGGACAAGATGGGCTTCCTTGAGGGTGAATCCATCTCCAGTCTTTTGGTCCCATCGGAGTCCACTGCTGTGGCAGGTTCATCTGTTCCTACTCCTGCCACCTCCACCTCCACTCTCGAGAAGACAAATATCATCCAAAGCGGGATACCTGCGCAACGTAAGGAAGCGGAGAAGCCCTGCTCCACGGACATGGAATTGACCCGTCAGGTTTCATCATTAAGTGGCGGGAAGCCCGACGCGATGGGTGACCACGGAGATGACATGATTTCAATTGCAGAATCCTCTGAAGAAGAGGCAACAAAAGCGAGCGCTGCGATTGAGGCTTGGTCCACCTCCAGACTTTTAAGCGTCTCCCCAGTCTCTTCTACCGCTACGTCTTCTCCCATCATTGAGAAGGCCAGAACTATCATCAGCCATGTGATGCAGCCTGTTGTGGATACCATTGACTCCGCCAGCAAGGTTACAAAAACAGCCGGCAAATCCATTGCTAAAAAAGTGAAATCCATGTGGAAGTATCGCTCAGGCAGGAAGAAGGGAAAGCGGGGCAAGGGAAAGAGTGACAAAAACGCTGCCAGAAACGGACAGCAAGATATTTTGGACAAACACAGTGGGGAGGAGGTGATAGAGGAGGACAAGATGGAGGATGAGAATGATGCGGAAGATGAGGACGAGGACGATGAGGGGGATGAGGAAACGAGCACTGCTGAGGTGGACTCATTCTCCGAGCTTTCAGGCGCATTCAACGATGGTGAGGTTGTCGGTACCTCAGATGCTCCTCCGTCCATCGTTGAGGACAACACAGTTCCGAAACCCGCAGATGTCTTGAATGACGTGGCAGTCGAAGAGTTCTGCTTCTTTGAGGCGGAATCGTCTTCTGTCATTTCGACTCCATTTTTGGACGCGAGCATGACGAGATCGTGTGATCCCACCTCATCTTCTTTAGCCGTTCCCGAGCAGGCAAAACCTGAAAATTCTACTCCGGATATCCTCGAAGACGAACAACTCTCCTCCAATTCTAAATCACCGGAGAATAAAATGACAGTCGCAGAGACGGATGAAGAGCAGGCCAGTGATATAAATGCCCTCCAGTCGGAGGATGACGGCCCAGAGCACAACATCTACAGTATTTTTGAGAACATTTTCAGAGAGGAGTTTTCCAAAAAATTAGAAAACTCCCTCAGACAAGGTCTATGCGATGCCGTCCGCGTCTACGTCCCTGAAAGAAGCTCAACGGAATCCCTCGAGAGCACGAACATCTCATGCGAGCTGGGTGACCATTACAGAAAAAAGGAGGTCGATACTTCATCGGTGGGTCCGCAAGACTCACTGGAGAGCGGCTCCACCTCAATCACTTCTTTCGCGAGCTACCAGCATTTATCAGATGCCAGTCTTAAGGGGATACCGCCGGAGGGACTCGATTCCAAGAGAAAGTCACTGTGGAAGAGGTGGAAAATGAGGCGTGCCAGGAAGATTCTGCCGGGACTTTTGGAGTGCCATTGTACGCCTCGCGCCTCTGACAGCGTGGCCTCAGACAGCAAAGCCACAGAACCAGCCATCAAGTCCATCTTGAAAAAAGTCACGTCAATTTGGAAGTAGGGCACAGAGATCCGCAGTTGTTGACTACGAGAGGCAGACGAACACTGCCTGAGGCTCAGGGACCGATCAGGACTAGATACCATCACCACTGGAACCCATCATCTATCAGATACTGCTCTCTCATTTACAAGGGAAAGAGACTAGTCTCCTACTACTAATCCTATTTATTTCTTTCCATAAAAAGTCTGGCAAATCAATGTTGTCTTTTTTTTCAGTGCGGTCTACAGAAATCATGCTTGTCAGTTTTTCTCGACGGTGATGCTGTTTTCTACACAACTGGGAAGGAGGAAAAAGTACGCCAGCTCCCACCCTTCATTCTGACCGAAGACGTGCCCTTCAATCTGCTCGAGGCCTTTTGTAAATGTACCAATCGGCTCCTTTGCTCGCCCCTCCAGTGAAGTGCTCCTCTGCGCAGTGTCCCGGAGGAACAGAGGCACAAGTCAGATCAAGTGAATGAACACGAGAAAAACTCTTACTTCCCAACAGTACTTCTCTCGCCTCTGTTTTGCCTCGAACTACCTCAGAAGCTGGAAAAGTTGCGGGCTCACTTCAACCCATCATTCCTTTTTGTAACCTTTCACACAGCGCAGCCTGCTGTTGTGATTCGTGGCGATTTGTCGTCTGAGCGACTACCAGTCCCAAGAGCATCTGCGTGTGATCGTGTATGGGTGTGTGTGTGTGACAGAAGTGGATAACTGACCAAAATCGGGGAGCTCTGCCAAACCCTCTTGTGTTACGTCTCTAATCCAAGGTTGGAGCTCAGCGTCCTGATGGACATCTTTGTCTGACTAGTAGTACAAACTCATCATCCCTGAGACAAAACTGATGAGGACGTTTGAATGAGCACGTTGTGTATCTGTGTATGGCTTCTCACAGCATCAGGCTTGGTAGAAATACTTTGGCAGCTGAGAGACCCCACGATCAATGAAATCCAGGTAGTGGTGGAGTGAGCGGTAGGTGAGATCGCTTTACTTTCTAGGCCAGAATGAGCAGACCTTCAGCACCTGTAGACACCCTACAAACATCCCGCACTGCCATTGTCACTTACCAAGTCGCATGGACAATATGGGCTCACCCGTTTGAAGATGCCATCTGCAGAGATGAGCCGAGTGTGCCCCCTACAGTTGATCTACTGTGTGTAGCGCTAGGAGCCAAAGCGCATGCAGATCCCTATCGAAGAATTTACGAATGACCAATAAAACTGTAAATTAACCCAAAGGCTGTTTCGTTCAATATCTAATTCAATCTGTGTTGGCGTATGTTATCGTGGTCACTGACTTCATAAACAGGATGTATTGAAGGCCTTAAGTGTAGCCACGTAGAACACTTCCACCAACATGTGGGAAAGCACCTGGAATTCTGAGTGACACACCCACATCTATGCCAGCAGCCCAAAAAGGGCGGGTCTTTGGTCAGGAAAATGCTGGGTATGTGATTGGTTGGTGATTGCCATCCGGCATAGCTTTGAAACCGAAATACATCACAGGCTTCATTGTACCTTCAGTATTTCCATGCACAAGCATGACTGCTTCCTGTCTTATTGACAACAGGCAGAGGCACTCCGTCTGGATGTTGGTTGAGGAGGCAAAGGGGACCCGTGATGTTTTGCAGTTGACCCTTGATTGCATTAGTAGGAATCCAGTCCATGATGGTGTCTTCTAACGAAAAGACATTCCCGACCTGTACAGGACAGACAGAAAGTGAATCGACCCGGAGAAAAACATATCAACTCCATAAACCGCAGAAGGATGACATGTCGAGGCGACCTGGGGTTCTTTATCCCGATTGGATCCTTTAGGAAATGAGTTCTGCGCCGTGAAAGCCGTGACCGGGAAATTCCCTTCTGTGGTTTTACACGTTCGGATCATTCTCGGGTTGAAGCCATTCAAACATCCGTAACCAAAGAAGCAGTCTTCCTTCCACTGCATCCAATCGTCGTGTAACTTCCCCCGTCAGGATCCCTCCTACTGGAGACCGGGCTTTGCAACTCCCAAGAGATCCGTTCCAGGTCATCCCAGGTTTTCCCAAAGTTTATGGCAAGTTTCTTCAACAACTCTTAACAGGCTGAAGGGATAGGAAACTACATACGTATGCATCACTCATTGTCATCACTGTTGCCTGGTTGACCTTAACCCTTTCAGGGACAGCGGTTACTACAGTGGACACCTTATCATGTTATCAGGTTACAGGTTATTATTGGTGTATGAAAGGATTAATGTGAATCTGTAACGTGAATTGTAAAGCATGCTCAAAGTCACTCCTCTTCCCGTTGTCAAAGCGGACATCCTGCAGTAGATCGTTTTCTGTTTGTGCGTAGATATATCGCAGTATGCCCAGAGCCCAAGTCAGCCATCAAATGACAGAAAGAGCATCACTGTGGACGTGTGCGGATTGTCAATCGTGCAGCATGAGAAGAACTGTAAATCGCCTGTCTGTCCTCGAGATCTGTCCCTCTGTGGGCTTGCAGTAGAGCCGAGGAGTCATGGCTTTGTATCTTGGCCAAGGAGAAGAAAATTGGCAAGTGTTGCTAGCTACACAACAATCTTTGTGCGCCCCTACCCGTTCCCTCTTGTGACATCGCCAACAAACCAGCGGTAACAAGGAAATGTGAGCAATTGCCTTCAAGTTCGAGGTTCCACTGTGACGAAGCGACAGAACCGGTCTTCCACCCAATCCCTCTCCGTTGTCTAGTCTGACCAGGAACAGTGTCAGCCCAGTGGTGCACGACCGACGAACTTCGGAGCGATCCTCCTGCTGGATGCAACATGTCGGTCTCTGTTGGCCATCATTGATGACCGCTCCTTGGCACAAGTCCAGGCCAGGTTTGTCCAGTAGGGTGCACTCATTCTACCCCTTGTCCCCCACCAGGGTCAGGTAGATGTAGTTGCTGGTGCCCACGTAACCCAATGTATCCGTCGCCACGGTTACAGTGTACAAAGCAGACTTCCCAGCTGAGGATGGATTTATATATGTAACCAAGACACTTTCGGTCACCGGCGTTATAGAGTTGTTGTACTTGGAGCTCGATTTTTTTCCTCAACTGCGCTGTGCCTGAGAAGACAAATCAAGCAAAATGATTCCTAACTTTCTAGCTCATCTCCTGGATTTTGTCGCTCTTCCTGAGTCATTTGATTTTCTTTTTGGTTCTCGGACAGCAGACGGTCGAGTGCAAACGTTTCCTATTTCTTGTTTCAAAATGTGTCTGTCTTCCCTGTTGCACTCCAGAACACACCTCTCCAGCAAACCTGTGTGTGTGTGTGTGTGTGTGTGTGTGTGTGTGTGTGTGTGTGTGTGTGTGTGTGTTGTGTGTGTGTGTATGTGTGTATGTGTGTATGTGTGTATGTGTGTATGTGTGTATGTGTGTGTGTGTGTGTGTGTGTGTGTGTGTGTGTGTGTGTGTGCGCGTGTGCGTGTGTATAGTTCACAGTCTACGCCAGGGGTCACCAACATGGTGCCCGCGGGGACCAGGTAGCCCGTGAAGACCACTTGAGTAGCCCGCCATTGCCTGGACATTGTGATTTGCTCGTAGAAATGATGATTTAAAAATGCTTTAAAATCACTGGCAGTATTGTGAGACATTTTTAAACACGATCAAAGTCTGACAATTTAATTAAATCATCAAGTATTAAAAATAACACGTGCTCATATTATTGAAGGTATTTTGGACAAATATGTTATTTTAGACGTATATCAGTTTGGTAGACCTTCACACAATTAGTACACATGAAGTCGCTCTCACCCTCAAAAATGTTGGTGACACCTGGTCTACACACACGCAGCCCTGAAGAGGCACACTGCAGAGCTAAGCATCATCGCATGATGTAATAGCTTCCTCGTCATCGTCATGGTTTAAAAAAACCAAAGCCGAGTTGGACTTTGCTGCATACTCAAAAGGCTCAGACAGAGTTTATTTCAAGACAGGAGGTTTGAACATGAACCAGAATCCAAATATTAGGTCCATTAGGCTAGCAAAAATACATGACTCTATCAAACTAAAGCGATGGTTGACTTGAGCAGCATTGAGCCATGAACATCGTGATGCTGGTGGCGGCTGAACGAAACGTCGAAAGAAAACACAAGACACATTAATCGTCTTTACAAACACTTAAATGAGGAACGAAGCTTTGTTCATGCCCACACCTGTTCCAAATGCACTTTTCAAAGGCAGCATTCACATGACCGGTAAAATACACAAGTACACACAAAGACTATGTTCACTATAAGTATTAAACAGTTTTTGTAGTTTGCATGTCATTTTTTGCCACTCTGTTAGACAGTGTGGTCTTGTTTAAAAACGCGCTTCCAAAAATAGACAGCATCTGTCATTCATGTGTGATGTACACGCGCATCAGCCATGACAAAGTCCTTGTCGTGTTTCCTTAGGATACGTCTGCGCTGCTGCTGCTGCTAGATTATGAGTTGAAGGTAAGGGGTGCTCCTCCAACATTATTGCCACCGGCTACTAAAGTGCATGACAACGCAATGGCTTGGTTCAACACACATACAGTACACAGAGTCCAACTTATAGTCAGTGTGTCCGCTTCTTCGATTGAGCAAAGTGCTTTTTGGACATACAAAAAAATAAAATCAGTGTCGGGATGCAACGCGACAACCTTTCTGCTGAGTTTCGTATTTAATTGGGATTGAGAAAATATTTTTGTTTTGACTATGGCACTTGCTCGCAATCATTATCAGCAATGATTTAAAAAGGTAAGAAACGGATCAATATGCAGCAATGGGATACATCTCTGCAAGTTTGTACATTTTTCCAAATTATGACTTTGTCAACAGTCCTCGGGAATTAGAACAGGCCAGGGGGCTATTTATGTGGTCCTTTGGGATGACCATATTAGTGATCCCGGATCTCGCTTGTGTGCGTGTATACCTTCGAGGAAGCTCTTCAGATGATTTGTGACCTTCTTTGGTTCAAACTAAAGTTCAACTTGTTAGGCTTCCTGAATGAAGGCGAATTGATATACAATGGTACCTCTACTTAGGAAAGTAATTCGTCCTGGAAGAAATGTCTGAATCAGAAAATTTTGTAAATCGAGACGCGTTTTCCATGTAAATGCCCTAATCCGTTCCAAGACCCCCCAAAATTCAGACATAAATGTTTTCTAAAGCATAAAAATGGAACTAATACATGTTTCAATTAGATTATGGCACAATCAATGAGAGTTGTGCACAATGTAAAAAACAAAGAAGAGAGTAAAGAATAACAAAATGGTGATCATTTAACTTAACTGGCTCCTCATCATTTTTTGCCCTCTGGAATTCATGTTATGTCGCAGAAGAGATTTTTTGCCTGGCGTTTTGTAAAGAACTGATCCAAGGACGTTTGCTTTTTTCGGCTTTTAACAATCCTTCGAAAACGTCCAAGGCATACATCAGCATAGTGAGCGATCGCCCGACCGGTGAACACTTTTTTCTTGGGTGATTTACATTTACGTCAAACTATCGGAACGCCTCATGACCCGAGGGACGAATGACGAGGATCTACATGCATAGACACGTACGGTAGAGGTCCCGCTTAGCCAATGGGATGCCAGGAAGATGCTCGGTAATAGCCAATGGCAGAGCAGCTAGAAGTATGCTGCGTTCAGGAAACTCGGCGCTGCGACAAGCAGCCCACATCCTGTATTTTTACCTTTCATATCTTGAAATTTCTTTCATAACAAGAGGCAATATTTTCCTGTCGAGGCGTTTCGTAACTTGAAAATTTCGTATGAAGAGACGTTCGTAAGTAGAGGTACCACTGTATTTGCACGACTTCAAATATTCCCAAAATAGCATTTTGTACCTTGCAATTAAAAAAAGCATGACTGTGGACTGCAGACCTTCTGTTAGACGGTGACAGTACTGTACGCGTTGGTCAATTCATCCTAAACCAGCCCAGCGGCGAAAATCATTGACACTTTCTGAGCAGAGGTAATCAATCAAAAGTAAAAATACTGAAAATATTTCTATTCTTGTGACCACTGAGGTCCCGTTTTTTTTAACAATATGACTTGAAATATACGACCCAATAATTCTTCCGGTGTTTCCATTCATCAGTATCCAAATGCCATTATTGTTGTCAGGGTGCTTACGGAACCACCCACATGAGGTATTAGTAACTTTTAACAACATCCATTATCCGACCGCACTTTTCAAGCATTTAGTTTGGCGTCAAAAGTAGCCACCTCCCCAGCCTCAAACAAAGAAAAAAACCCCACATTTTATACACACCATAATTTTTTTTGTTTTTGCAGTTGATAAAGCTAGTGAATTAGTAACATAATTGCGTGCGTGTATGTATATATATATTCACAGTTAAGAGCAGTGAAGCAGCTGATCATGAATGCCATTTTGATCTCATAACAGTGGCCGTGATTCTCTTGAAGAGGAATTTAAAGTGTCTTCAGAGTTGCCGATTCCACTGATTTGGAGATGCTATCCGGGCCTCCACTCTACCGTACGATGCATGACTCTCAACCTGAATGGGAGCCCGTGGGGTTGCGCTGGAGTGTGTGGAACATGACAACAAATAATCAACCGCTCAGTCATCCATTTGCTCTGAAGGAAAAATAAAACAAACAAACACCAAATACTGCTTATCGTCACATGAGGGGGCATAGACCTGTGGTGCTTATCTAGTAAGTAGAGTTAGTTAGTCGCTTTGCTTTCCATCCCCTCGAAACCGCAATCTCGACATGTCCGTTCTCTCGTTCCTTCTTGACTACATGACGTCGGACTCCACCACGCATTGCTCTGTGTACTCCTTCACCAGCTCCACGCTCAGTGCGTGGCGGCAAAAGTCGGCCATGGGCTTCCACAGCGGCGGGTCCAGGAACATCTGGCACATGATGTGACCCTTCAGAGTGGCCGTGTGGCGCTGCAGGTGGCTCAAGAATTGCTGGCGAACCAGATCCAGGTCTTTGCCGAACATGTCGATGTTCAGGTAGTACCTGGTGGGGGGGAAACGGTGCAGGGGTCAGTGGACTTAAGCGTGGCGTTTATAACGGCGCTACCTTAAAAAGCTGCATACCAGTCTTCTCCAATGGGCACCCTAAATGGGAAGGTACACAGGCTTCCCACGCTTGGCTTTGATGCGTCGTCCACCATCCAGTCGATATCCTTCTTCATCAGGATGGCCATGTTGCCGGGCACTGGCTTGAACGGCTGCCAGTCTTGAATGATGGTGGCGTTCGGGAGGACCCCGCGCATCAGGTCGCTCGTCAGAAAGAGCCGACGGACGGCGCTCTGGTCCAGACGTACTGGAGGAGGCTTTGGCAACGAGGCGGACGCCGGCTGGCTTTCTCCGCCACCGAGGTCTGACAGTCGGCGCTTAAGGTCCTCGGCTCTGAAGCGAACCAGTAGGATGCCCTGCGGGGGAGGAAAGCCTCGCTGGCATCCAAAGTGGATGGCATGATGTGGCTCAGCAGTCGCCGTACCTGCTTGGTTATGATGCGATACTTCTGGAAATCCTTGGGACCCAGCTGATCGTCGCGGGTCAGGCGGCTGACTTTCACCTCGGGATACTTTGACTTGACCAGCTCGGAGCAAAAGCGCAGCAGAACTCCCGCCACGCCTTTGCCCCTTTCCTGAGGGGCCACGCGGAGACCCTCCACTAGCATGGTCTCGCCTTCGTCGATCACGCATACCGATTCCAGGGCGATCTGTCGGGAAGATCAGAAAAGCGCTCTCAACGAGAGAACCTTGTCGTCGTCAACGCTTTGGTTGATTTCGTGCTCTGAGGTCAGAAACCCGTAAAAACATAATCCTCCTTCAAATTCACTGAAACAAACAAACATTGCCATATTTGAGATATGTCACACTAAAAGATCTCCGACTCACTATGAGCATTTTGAAAATATCGCGTTCCCCTGCTATTCGCAGATCGAGGCCTCACGAGTCATTGAAATCGCCTGTCAAGATTTACGTTGCCAATAATGTCTTACTGTATTTGTAATTATGATTTTATTGTTGTTATTTAGATACTACAGAGCAGTCCTGACATACCATAGCCAGCAAAATTTGTTAGATGTGTCGCATTCTTTTCAGAAATGGGATTGCCTAATCATGAACCAAACACAGCTATAAAGGAAATAATGAGTCAGTCATCATATATATATAT